>NC_042995.1:17365054-17370054 GCF_901001165.1 Salmo trutta
GGGCTCCACATCTGTCTCCCCCGTCTCAGGCCCTGCTGCACACACACACACACACACACAGCTCCTGTTACCAGAAAGTCCTCTGAAGTGTATGTGTGTCTGTCTGTGTGTGTGTGTGTGCAGCAGGGCCTGAGACAGGGGGAGACGGATGTCAACCATCACAGGACAATCTCACCTCCAACACAGCGAGATACATTAACCCTCTCTAAACCCTCTCTAAACCCTCTCTAAAGGGATGACGAAGCAGCTGTGGTTAACACTCTTAGGACAGCCTCTCCTCTACACCTTGGGACAAATACGCAGTGGCTTGCCCCCCCCCCCCACACACACACACACAGCATAATACATGTATAATAAAGAGTAATGACAGCACCTACAGATTACTCAGTAAGTGTGATATTCCAGAAGAAAACAAATTATTTCCTTGATGCACTGTAAATAAAAGTGTAGCCTCTGTACTGTACCGCACTTACTGCTGTGTGGTGGGTGGGTGTGTGTGCCTTTTCCAGCCTTGGTACAGGTACTTATAACTGTAGCATCAAGGGCAGAGGGTGGCAATTCTTAAAATCCTCCTTCACACGGTCATTCTAGACCTCTCCAGTCCTCGCTGGTTCCTCCTGTGTCCTTCAGATGAACACAGCGGGAGCTGCATTTCACTCACTGTGTATTCATAGCTCCGTTGAGCTACCGAACCATGCAATCTATAGGCTAAACTCTATACACTTTGGGCATCATTTGTTACTATAGCCTAATCTATACATTCATCAATAATAATATCGTTTTCCTTCTGAGATTGAATTGACTGTTTCAACAGTAAATGTCTTCCGTCTAGTTGGGTTCTTCTTTCTAATATTTTGAACCGTTCTATATTTCAACACCTCGGAAAGTCATTCATACTTGATCATATCACCATAGGCAGAGTGTAGTGTGTCTGTTGCCTGGACAGAATGGCTCAGACTAGTGGGTTAGAGTAGGAATAGTCTGTTTGGGACTGAAAATCTCCAGACCAGGGCATCATCCATATGGACTGTTTTCTTACAAAACATATGGAAAAATACAGAGCCTTTTATCCCCTTTCCGCCCACCATAGCTATTAATATTTCTCACAGAGCTCTCCCCCCATGTCCCACTAAGGCTAGGAATTCCCGTTGAAACATAGTCAAGTCTGAAGATTAGAAAAAGTGATACAAAAAAAAGAATAATCTGTCCATCTCTCTCTTTTCTTGTTTCACACACAAGTACACCCACTTGCCTAAATTAACTTGAGTATCCAACCCGCATTGTCCGCTTAAAACAAACAAATGAGCAACAGTGACTGACAACGCTATAAATTGTTTTAATTAGGACCTAGTAGTCTGCATCAGACACCTCTGACTTTTCCATCCTATATTCAAAAATAATAATAATAATAATTCTTCCCAAGCTTCTTGCAATCCAAAAATGTTTCCCTGGAAGCTGCCGTGATGGGAGGCCGTGTGAATGCAATATTCATTTTGCTGCAGGAGAACAATCTATGCATAACAATGAGCGGGCCTAATGAAAGCAGCCATCAAACCTGCAACACATACATATTAAACTCCCGGGACCTCTGCGTGTCATTCGCTTAGTGCATCATTTGTTCACCCCGTTTTTTTCTCTTTGCCTCCTGACCTTTCCCCGAATCCCTCCTCTTTTTCCTCGCTCTCCGTTTCTCCTTCGATGCTGAAAATAATGATTGCTGAAAATACGGAGGTGTTATGGCATTCTGGACGTGTCCTTTAGCGTCAGAGGGTCAGAGGGTAAATGGTGGATGGAACGTTGGTTTTTTTCATGGTTTTACATCCGTCGTAAAGGGACTGCTGGGTAGCGTCAATACTAGTTTCCGACTCAAAGATGCTGCTAGAAACAGATTTTACCAGGAATTGTTTGATAAACAAATGCAGAAAATATAATTGTGATGACAAGTATACAGATAATCCAAGACATTTTGTCAGTCTCCTAACCCCTCACTAACAATCACCTGACATTTACTCATAAACATACATCAAACCCAGCAGTATCAGACTGTAGGCATCACTCATAGCTAATGTCATGTAATCATGTAATCATGGCTGCTGTATAGAGGGCTACAACAGGCTAACTGCTCCTCCCTCCCTCTCTCCTCCTGCCCAGCCTCCAGCCGTGCTTCTTCACAGCACTGGTGTCTCTCTCCCTCCCTGTCTGGGAAATCTATCCTTCCACCTGACAGTGGCCATTTTAAGGCCTCTCTTGCCTCCTGGTAAACAATGGGAGAGGGATAATTGATCAAACAGCGAGGGAACCCTGGAGGAGGAAGGTCACCGCCCGCCAGCCGAGAGAGAAACACTGAGGGAGAGGGGGATATGATGAGGTGTGTGCGTGTGCCTGCCTGCCTGCGTGTGTGTGGAAAGGCAGGGAGGAGGGAGGGGGTCAGGAGGGGGATGGTTCTCTGACGTTCCGGAGCTGCCATTTCTCTTCCCTGACAAAGACTCCATCTGCCACCGAGCCATTTGCTGCCTACCGAGTCGAGAGCGCATTCCACACGCCGCGTTCACCTTGGTGTCACCTCTACGTCGAGCTCTGCTGACGGTGTACACACGCGCACGCACACACACACACACACACACACACACAGTCTCTGTGTCGTTCCTCTCCTAAGCAGCAGCAGCCCCCCTCCCCCTCAGCACTACTGATATCACTGGGCAACCATCTCCGCTGTGCATTGTGGGAGTGTCTCGGGGGTTGGCAACGCGTCAGGGACTGAGGGATTCACACACTTCTGAGAGAGACCCAGTGGCATGGAGGGAGAGAGGGAGAGAGAGAGAGATGGCATTTTAAAGAGGAAGCTGAATTTCACCTGCAATTACCGTAGCTCAGGGGCACGTGGCTTGGTTAAGAGACATTTCATCCCCCCACGCCGCTGAGAGTGAGAGACTGTCGTGTGTGTGTGCGTGCGTCGCTCGCCCTGAGAGGCGAAAAAAAATGGAGGGACGAGAAAATAGAATAGAAAAATATTCCACCTTTCTCTCTCTCTCTCTCTCTCTCTCTCTCAGGGATGAAAGAGAGAAAGGCAGCTGGGGCTCTAACTACCAAATGAAACGCGAGGCCCATTCAGTGGGTCCCTGCCTGGCCATCTGCACACCAGACCAGACATCTGAGCTGAGCAGCAAACCTCTGGGCCTCTCCACACACACAAACACACACACACACACACACACGAGCCCTGCCTAACCTTTCACTCACTAGGCAAAACAGCCTGATTCAGTCTCATTATCGATTCCATTCCTTTCTTTACTTCCTTATTTATGTGCAATGCCCCAGAGCAGCCGGGGGGAGCCTCCTCTCCCTCTCCCAGCTGAGATGGAGCCGTAATGACTTCCCTGAGGCTCAGGCTCCTCACAGTTTCACCAGCTTTCTCTGTGTGACTCGATCTCTCTCAGTGAGGAGAGTGACTACACAAATACTGTAATGATCTCTCCCTGGGAGACATTGGCTTCGGGGCTCCTGGCACCGCAAGTGGGCTTTTCTGGCCCCTGCAGGGTCTCCATACAACTCCAATTCCCTCAGCATGGACCCCCCAACAGGATCAACACCCCCCTCCACAATGTAATAACACCTGCATAAGCTCTCAAAGAAAGAAAGAAAGAAAGAAAGAAAGAAAGAAAGAAAGAAAGAAAGAAAGAAAGAAAGAAAGAAAGAAAGAAAGAAAGAAAGAAAGAAAGAAAGAAAGAAAGAGAGAAAGAAAGAAGGAAAGAAAGAAAGAAAGAAAGAAAGAAAGAAAGAAAGAGAGAAAGAGAAAGAAAGAGGGTAGCAGGTAGAATCTGGGTAGGCCATTCCTTCAGCCATGTGTAACCAGCAGAGACTAATAAACCAGAGTGGTATTAGACAGCAGCACCTCTCCTGTAATGCGCTGCCAGAGGCATGCATGGGGTTAACGGTATACAGTAGGATCCATTTAGTGGTGTTTCTGAAGGACATCTCTTTACCCCTCTAGCCCCTAGCTGATCCCCTTCTGGGTTTATCCTCCAGGGAGGGGCCTGCCTGACATCCTCACACACTCGCAGCCTGGTAAACCCAACCTCGCCATCGCCACACAAATGCACACGTACACACACCCCTAGCGACCCCCGCTGCACCCCTGAGTGCGACAGTAAAAATCCCAAAAACCCCAAAGCCTTCAGCTTCTAGCCTTGTTTGTCTAGGCCCTCCATTCAAAATAGTCCATCTCAATCTGGATGGGCTGAGTGGCTCGACCGGCAGCCAGTCACTCAGCAGATTGGAGCTCCCTCCCGGTCGCTGTCCCGGTGTGAAAGCCCTGATTCATGGCGTTGGGGACCAGGGCCTTTAAAAGAACAGCATTGTCCTGTGTACTTGCCCTTCACTGGGGCGTGACTGATGGGGGCTGTTTGGGAAGGGGAATTAGTACCAGGGCTTAAGTCTTATTTAGTGAGACACAACGTTGGGGAGATATAGAGAGGATGTGGCAGTACCTATTACTGCTACTAGTATGTGTGAATTTGATTTATTTATTTATTTCACCTTTATTTAACCAGGTAGGCAAGTTGAGAACAAGTTCTCATTTACAACTGTGACCTGGCCAAGATAAAGCAAAGCAGTTTGACACATACAACAACACAGAGTTACACATGGAGTAAAACAAACATACAGTCAATAATATAGTAGAAAAATAAGTCTAAATACAAAGTGAGCAAATGAGGTGAGATAAGGGAAGTAAAGGCAAAAAAGGCCATGGTGGCGAAGTAAATACAATATAGCAAGTAAAACACTGGAATGGTAGATTTGCAGTGGAAGAAAGTGCAAAGTAGAAATAGAAATAATGGGGTGCAAAAGAGCAAAATAAATAAATAAATGCAGTAGGGGAAGCGGTAGTTGTTTGGGCTAAATTATAGATGGGCTATGTACAGGTGCAGTAATCTGTGTGCTGCTCTGACAGCTGGTGCTTAAAGCTAGTGAGGGAGATAAGTGTTCCCAGTTTTAGAGAT
>NC_042995.1:17375054-17462554 GCF_901001165.1 Salmo trutta
GAACTAATGTTGGATAATTGCTCTGTACTGTGGCTGTTTGGATGACGTTCATGTTTGCCAAAGTTCTGCCTGTTTTCTATGGACTAATGGAAGAATAAACAGACAGAAATACTGTACCATCACTAGAGACTGATAGGTGGACATTTCACTGCAGTGTTCAACAGTGAGCAAATCAGCACAGTCACCAGAGGGGTTTGCCTTTCACCCGTTCTCCAGCCCTACATTTCCAGGAAATCCATTTCAAACGGAGCCGTCAATATCATGACTGATAGCAGACCGCTATCAATAGTAGGTTACATGGTATGTAACAGGTAAAGGTCCAGCACCGGTCCAAAATGTGTAACTTACAATTTGCAGTGCAGGGGATTCTCAAATCAGGTGTATTGTACGTCAAGCAAACATCACCTTGAAAAGCACATTTAGGAGGAGAACCGTTCCACTTTGATATTTTTATCTGCTGAATAGGCCTACCTCAAAATACATAAACACAGCTAACTCTCAACGGTACGCTTACCCAGCTGAGCTGCATAAGAGATAAAGCTGATTTATAAAGTGTGAGATTAGATCTGGTGACACACTCATCAGCACAAAGCCATAAAGTGAGAAAGGGAGAAAAGTGCAAGTCATTGTCTGTGGGATAAAACCGTCACCTTTGTCTGCTTGGTGAAACCTTGAGGGAGTAGAGCCAGTGGCAACACACACACACACACACACACACACACACACACACACACACACACACACACACACACACACACCCACACACAGAGAGAGACAGAGAGAGAGAGAAAGACAGAGAGAGAGACAGAGAGAGAGAGAGAGAGAGAGAGAAAACAAAGATAAGCAGAGCCAAACAGATGAGCCACAGAAGAGAGGGTGAGAAACGGCTAACCAGCCAACCAATTTAATCCACTCTATTGTTGAGGAACATGATTCAGTTTGACTCCAGCTGATAGGCCTAACAATTTAAATTCAATGTTAGACTACATCAACAGATACTGTAATAACTGTTTAGATCATAATGTTACTGCAACAGATCACAAACACTGATGATGGTTAATTCGCATGTTTCCCTCGCCCCCAAAAATGTTCTGATCAAAATGGAGAGAAATGTAATTAATTGCACGATTCACTGAATGAAACTCTGAATTTGTAATGTAATCAGAACAACTGCTTTTTCAAGGAGCCCTTGTTAAATTTAATTGGGGGAGAAAATCCTCTTGTGTCGAAAGAATGAAATCTAATTAAGCCTGGAATCGAAGGAGTCTGCGAACTCTCCTCTACGCCAAAACAAATTTTGTTGATGACAAGTTGAGCAAAAAAAAACAATTCAAAAGCTCCTCTCATAACAACTATAAGTATTAGGGAATGTCACACAGGGCCCAACAACAACAAAAAGCTATGTTGTTGACAGTCGTTCAGAGATGATAGAAAGGTAACAGCGAAAAGAGTCCGTACTCACTGACAGGAAATGTCTTCAGCTCTGTGACATCACTGCTCTAACACCTGAGAGAGAGAAAGAGGACAAGAGCCACGTTAATCCATTTATACGTTGATATCTCTTCTGTATGACAACGTTCACTTCATCTGTTCTCCATGGAAAATACAATCTAAACGCTAACGACGACCAGTTTGGGCCCTGATGGGTGAATACCTAATTCGTTTCCAACATACGTCGATATCAAAGCTCTGTGCGCTGCTGTGGTCAACTGGCGGATCAAACAAAACAAAAGGACATGGCGTTTTGAGACGCAGCTAGGAGCTGGCCCAGAGCATAAGCAGAGCAGATCTAACACACACACACACACACACTCTCTCTGTCGCAGGCTCCGCAGGCCTGCGAACACAAACACGCCACACAACACACACTCATCCATTTTTCCTGCTCAACCTGTTAGAATGAAAGCCAGACATTAGGGCTTTTGTTGCAAGGGAGGAGGATAATTTTACCTAAAAACACAAGACAGTTCTTGCTAAGAGGGAGAACCAGCCCTTCCCAGTGTTCTCACGCCCCTCAGCGCTACACTGTCTCAGATCTATCTGTCTTCCTGGAGCACAGAGAAGGGGAGAGGCAGCGAGTGAGCTTTCTCAGCCTGTGCGTCTGAAAGGACATGGTGACCGTCTTGCCTGGGTGTCACGGCCGTGGCACTGTCTCTCTCACTGCAGCACCGCTAGCGGTGTCATGGTCACTCTGGTACACACATTCACCCTGACACTGGGCAAAACTCTATAGCACACAGACAGACACGGGGGCACAGAAACACACACACACACACACACATGCACGCGCACCCCATTACGGCTGAAATCTCCACAGGAAGTAAACGGTATTAACTGGAGTGACGGTGTCCGTCTATAATAACGACGTGATTTAGCGATAATGACTCCTCCTCGTCATCCACAGGCCTGATCTGGTCGTCTGATCTCACACACACACACACACACACACACACACACACACGTCACCTTGATTAAACATCTCTGTGGTGATAACACACCACGCCGGGCCGAGTGAGGGAATTCATCTGTGCGTCTTCATAAAGGCCTATTAGAGCCATGATTAAAGGATGTTCCCTCGGAGAGGGCGCGACGCTGAAATGATTCCCCCAGCCAAAGAGTGCTGTAATGAGAGTGGTGGGATTTGAAGCTATATACTTCACCCCTTTTTCGCCTGCCCTGGTATTTGAAATACACACTAACCTGACTACGGCTATGCTAGCTATTTGCTAAGACAATGGGTCTAGAACACTTTAGAGCCTTACGTAAGCTCTACTCAAACACAGTCATAAGCAATACAATGATAGCAAGCAGCATCTGACTAGGCCTAAACATTCTGTAAGCCTGCAGGCACAAAACAACAGGTCCACATAGAACAAGGCTTTTCAATTCCAGGCCTCGAGGGCAACAGCTGTGACGTGGCCCCGGAGGCTTGGAATTGAATAGTGCCTTTGGCGGAGGGAACCGTCACGATAAATCTAGTAATGTAGACTTAACTCCAGTGACGAGAAACCTTAGCAATGCCTTCATAAAGTGCCATTCGATGACAGACATGCTAAAAAGGTGTTTGTCTCCTTTTGCTCTCGGCTCATCTGTGATATCGCAGGCCAGGGAGGGAGGGAGGGATGAAAGCGGAGGGCACTGACTGTGAACTGGCCGCAGACATTTTTCTGAAACCTCCGGAACAAAACAGGCAAGTCTTGACAATCTACCCACCACTGAGTCGTCACACAATCAGTTGCAGGAAACCGATCCCTAAATAGCAGTGATTAATCTCTTCATCGCATAAAGTCAGTACACAGAACACAAAGAGCCCCTCTCTCTCTCTCTCTCTCTCTACCCCTTCTCTCTTTCTGCTTAAAAATACTGCTTCTCCCAGCTTTCTTTTGCGTGTGATTTACTGGCAATGTTTAACTGTGGGGCAGTATCTTTTATCGTTACATGATCTGGAGCTGAAAGCTGACAAAATGGAATTTGTGGCGAGACGTGAGCGTCTGTTCTGTGGAGAGACGAGGAAGAGGGGAGGGAGAAGAATCTGTGCGCAGAAATGTTTGCCTAAGTGCAATTCAGATCCTCTCTCTCGGCTTATTCAGAAGAGCCTCTCTGTGTGTTCTATTCCATGAAATCCCTTCTTCCTAGACCTGATGGAGCAAGTCCCATTCCTGGGGAGTGGGCTATCCCACACAATGTAAAGCACAAGAACTGTCTGAAAAGCAACGAACAAAACACAATCCATTTGTGGGATTTAAGAGAGAGCACACCCTCGAGGGACTGTCATCGTGTAACACAAACTGTGTGTGTGTGTGTGTGTGTGTGCACGCATTAGCGCATGGGCGTATGGGTGAGCGTATGGGTGAGCGTGAGCATGATGGTACTGTATGTGTGTGCCATTTATGATTCAGCCCTGTTACTGCTACTCCCAATGTGGCTAGGAGCCAATTCCTACAGTAGCATCATGATGAATCTGAGGGGAGCCTCTCTCCGTCTCCCTCCACTTAGCCTATGGGGCTATCATTCACCGGCTAATTGGACGGACCTGCCTCTGGCCTCAGCTTAACGGTCCAATGCAATCGTTTTTATCTCAACATCAAATCATTTCTGGGTAACAATTAAATAACTTACTGTGATTGTTTTAAATGAAAATGGTAAATATAAATAAAAAATAGCTTCTTAGCAAAGAGCATTATCTCAAGCAAGAATTTTGCTAGAACTCTCTGGGAGTGGTCTGAGTGGGGAGCGGAAAACTGAAGAAAAATACATGTTTTTTATCTTTATTTAACTAGGCAAGTCAGTTAATAACAAATTCTTATTTACAATGGCAGCTTACCCTGGCAACGCTGGGCCAATTGTGCGCCGCCTTTAGGGACTCCCAATCACAGCCGGATGTGATAAAGCCAGGATCCGAACCAGGGACTGTAGTGACACCTCCTGCATTGAGATGCAGTGTCTTAGACCACTGCGCCACTGGGGAGCTCAGAGAGGTTTGGAACGCTCTTTCTTATTGGTCTATTAACTCATTTACCATATGGTGATGTCACCATGGAAGGCCAAAACTCTATCCCACCAAAACAGGCTGAAATGTATTTTTAAATAGCATTATCATAAATTTTACAATTTCACAGTATTATTCCAACCGCATCGTGTAGAAATATATATAAAACCCAGGGAAATCAAAACGCTGACTGCACTGAGCCTTTAAGACACGCTGATGTAACGTTCACTACCGTGGGACTTCATTCATACAGGCTATACAATTGATACTTGGCTACACAAATGAACCATGAGAAGTAGGATGAAGTAGGATGAAGTAGCCTCTAGAGTAGTACACTGATCTGAGGTGAGCTTGGCACCGCTCCTTAATGGTTACAGTTACGATTCAGAGAAAGAAGTGCCTATGGGCAACTTGTACCCGGAGCGCACCACTGTCTGTCTGAGTGAGTGAATGAGAGGACGCAGCCGCCCCGGCAGAGCAGAGCTCCATGGCTCAGTGTCATCCCAACAGCCTTGACAATCTACCAAGACGACGCGTGAAGGTCACTCACAGCAGCCGCCAACGCAGCTGTCACGCCTCTCCCACCCACCGCCCTCGCTCTCTCTCTCCCGCCTGGCCGGCTCTGGGTCGACCAACGAACGACCAACCATTCATACCCTGCAATAATCCTCTCTCTGTACTCCCCCTATTAGCCTAGCTCAGCCTCAACATGGAATTCCATACTACAAGAGATAGTTTAAAATACAAGATGATCACCAAAGTTCATCTACAAGCTAACATTCAACCTAATATAAAGCACAGGGAGAAAGATGGGAGATGTCCATCTGTCTTGATTCCTGTATTACTGTGTTTCGGTGGTTAAAGTTTCCATTAAATGAATCGCCTGTCTCAATCAGTGAGTCAATAAAAGCCCAATCCTGTCAAACTCTGAGGGAGATGTGTGTGTGTGTGTATACGTTTATATGTGTGCGTGTGTGTGTGTATACGTGTATGTATGTGTGTGTGCGCGCGCGTGTGTGTTTGGAGGGAGTGAAGAGCTCTGACAGGTGAGTGATTGAGTGCTTTCATTTCCCCCCAGTGTTGAGATTACACACACACACACACACACACACACACACACACATACAGAGACACACACACACACAGAGAGAGATGTTGTTTCCGCTTCTGGTCCATGCTTAAATTAGCTCTAAATATTTGGATTACACGCGGGAGCTCTCACAGAGGATTTAGCCTGCAGGCCAGGGGGATGTGTGGATGTTTCCATCTTTGAACAAACATAAGATACACACACACACACACACAGGCAAACACAAGCACACCCGCACAAGTATACCCGCACACACAGGCACACACTAGCTCAAACCACAACACAACAACCACAAAACACCAATCCTTCCAAGGCCCACAAGGCCGACTACACTGCAACCCAATCCATGGATGTTATTATGTAGTCTAAGAGTTTCAGTTAGTAGAGGGTGGATACTAACTCCAGACACTGCTCCCATGCAGCCCTGTGAGCTAGTAGAGGTCAGTGCCCCCCAGCCTGAGATAAAGGCGTCTCCCCGTCCTCTCTCCGAGCGCCTGCTTGGGTAGAGGCGTCTCGCGTTACAGCTGTCTCTCAGTGTCATCGTTTAGAGAAAGGGACAATGCCACAAGGCAGGCAGCTAGCCTTTCATGGCGGCCAGGAATAACAACAGCCACTCTGGGGCAGACGGAGGAGAGGAGCGACGATTTCTCTGTTTCTCTGTTTCAACTCCCGCCAAATGGAGGCTAGAGGAGAGATCACCACAGCATGTGTCTAGGCTATCTGTGGAAGGGAATGAGGTCTGAGAGAAAATGGTGGCACATTTTCAACTTTCCATTTCCTTCTCACAGGCCTTTAATGAATGACTTGTTACATGTGGTTCCCTGCTTTTTCCTGCTTGTAGGCTAAGTGTCTTTTAGTTATTGCACAGCACACACGTATGGGAAAAGACGGACGAATCCTGATGGAGAACAGATTGTAGAACATCAAATGAACAGATAGAATCCGTCCATTCTCGGAATAACTCCACGGTGCATCTGTACTAGTCACGCTAGTGTGGATTACTTGAATCCCCCTCTTCCCGAGGCGAAGTTCCTGTTCTGACCTCCAGTTCTAAAAACAGCCAGTTAGCTTCGGGTCAAAGTAATGACTCATCCAATCAGGAGAATGCTTAGGCAGCAGCTCTGTTACAAGGTAGGTTGAGTCAAGCTGAAATCACCATGACATGCAAAGGCCTAATCTATATTGTAGGCTACATTTTACTAGATGAGTAAAAGACAATATAGAAAGTTTAGCACTGGCGGACTTGCCATTAGGCAGAAGAGGCAATTGCTTCAGGCTTCACATCATCATCATCATCATCATTAAGGGGCCTCATGAGCTGGGTATAATAAAAATAAACCTTTTTTTTATTTTTTACAAATTTCCCCGCTTGAGGCACCCCTCACGCTGTGTCTCTTTAAGCTAGAGATATCTGGGTTTTTTACATGGGCTCTGTCCCAATCCACCGCATTCGCCAATGTCTGCCTTCCGCATCTGCGGTGGAAGGTGGCAGAGCTACAGCGGTGTTGGTCAGACAATGAAACATCCCAAAAATCTGTATTCTCATGAAAACATCTGAGGCATTCGAACGTTTTGGGCTACACACTAATATAGAAAGACTCTCACGAACACGATGGTGTTCTCTGTTTTGCGCTACGACCCCCAGAAGTGTCACGGGACTTGTAATGGAAGTGAATAGGGCATTTCCACGTCAAAGGTATACAGGTAATTCCACAGTAAAAAACACATTTTCAAAATCCTGTCCTGAGCTTCCTTTTATCTCTCGTATATAGGACAGACACTTCAAAACATACTTCCTTTTGATTCTGTTTTGTTATGTATGAATCTGTTATTCAACGTGTTTCTATGGACTACTAGATGTAAGGCCAAATTCAATGTTTCATCAAATCATTTTGGTACAGATTTTGTGATACCTACAGGGGTCCTAGAATTCCAAATCAAATGGTATGACCATCTTAAAACAATTCCATATGTTAGCGTAGTAGGAAACCAGGCCCGGGCCCTGGGTATTCAACTCTTACCCTACTAGATCTGGAGCCTGCTGGTTTTCTGTTCTACCAGACAATAATTTCACACACCTGGTGTCCCAGGGCTAAATCAGTTCCTGATTAGAGGGGTACAATGAAAAAAAGCAGTGGAACTGGCTTCGAGGTCCAGTGTTGAGTTTGAGGGCTCTAGGGGGATACAATACGTATATCTTTAGTAAAAAGACAGGTGCTGCTGATAATACTGCCATCGTCGTCAGGGCAGAGGACATGTATCTGATGCTGTCTGGCCAAAAAGAGTATGGCATGTCATACTCTTTTTGGCCAGACAGCATCTGATACATGGGTTACATATAGTAAGACAGAGGGGCGCCGTTTCACTCGCTCGGATGCTTTCTCCAGTGAAATCGTTTCATTCACTTGTGAATCGAAGGAAAGGTGGCGGGGTCACAGTGCACTGTTCGGACGCTGGAATAATTTGGATGGACGTGCGAAGACTGGCCCCCGCCTGGGGCCTCCAAATCACTAAGTACGCCCCTGAAGTTTAGTCCTATTATCTGTGAATCAGCTCTAGTACAATACAACTGACACATGCATCTGTCTGCTGCATGGCTGTAGCCTAGGCCTAAGATCTCTTTACTCCTGCCCTACTCATCCAAATGCAAGCAGGACTGTTTACAAAGAAGACCTTCCACTGTATGGTTACTGCTGACCAACACAAATTAGGCTATTTCATTGCTGAACAGATTCCTTTTTTCCCCCCATCCCTCTACATCCTTGTCAGTTCTTATGGCGCTCAGTTAAAATGTAATATTTAAAATTCTGGCTAGGTTGCAGCAGTCTGCCAGCACAGCTAAAATGAAAAGCCTTAGTGGCAGCAGTGACCACATTTTAAATGCTGGACGATCAATAAATAAAAGGTTGATTGTTGAAGCGCAACCTCAGAGTGTGTGTGTGCCTGTGTGTGCGTGTGTGTTTCCTTTTAACAGCCACCCAGGGGCTACTCCATGCTCCTCAATCCTGCAACCAGCTGTCCTAGTATGATGAACAACATTGACTGTTCCCGGCACCACAACAATACAAAACCTTACACAATTCCCATTCCCACATCCAAAGATATTTCTATCCGCAATGCCAACAACACTTCAGAATTCCCAGCATGTGAGAGATACTGCAGATACGTGAATAGAGCATGCAGGCTGCAAACTATTTTAGTAGAGAATGTAAAAGGGTGATAAGCCAACCAAACAGGCTTAGGCTAGGCTATACTACGATTGGTATTTCCAACAGCGTCCCCATTATCACAGTAGGCAGGGACTCAATCACTGAAGCATTCCAGCCCCGGCACACACAGGCAATATGACAATCTCCCGTAGGGCAAAAAGAAATGGACGGCTCGCTGGTGAAGACCACTAATAGTGGATTGCTCCTTACGCATAGCTTAGGATATACCCTCCTTCAGATGATGTCATTCGAAAGCATCAACCTTGGACCCACTCTGAAGGACTCGCGTTAAGCAGAGCTGTGGTTTATCCGACTCTTTTGTCATAGGGTATCAAGCCATACACGTTTAGCATGGCTACAGACAAGACAGAGCGGCTGGCGTTAAGCAGTAGGCCTAGCTAAGCTACTACTAGGCTATGAATGGAACCATGTTGTTTTGGGGGAAAAGGATAGCCTTCTGTAGCCTATACTTGGCTCAGTTCCTACATCAGTTTGCCTAACCGACGCTCTTAGATCTCATCAGGCTATCAGCATCTTAGATTGAAGTGTGCTCATTCGGGACAGAAGGCAGGAAACTGTAAGGCCTAATACTTGGCTACTGTAAGCAATAGCCTACAGCTGAAATTAAAGACAGGTTTTTGTCTCTGCCTCAAACACCCTCACAAACCAAGTCAATAATCCTGGTTTTCCCTTTGTGACTGTTTTGAGAAAACGGGCTGGATTTATGATACAGTACAAAGAAGGAAGAATGAATCGACAGACAGGCTTTATAGACTTTCTGCAGAGCTCAAGGACTTTGAAAATGAGGCGTTACTTGAGGGAGAAATCAACCTCTTCACCTTGCCAGTGGAACAACAAGCATCCTGACAGACAGACCATGGAAAAAATAACCTTGAGTTTCATCAAGGAAATTCTCACATTGAATGATAAATAGGAAGAAGCCCAGGGGACGGAAAACAAAAAGACCGAAGCAGCTAATCGCCTCCCTTTCTCCCAAACATGGCCTCAGTGTCTTTGGTATTTCAGAAACAAAGTGAACTTGGCGTGACCTGGTTGTACAAAAGGCATTTATGCTACTATCTGTGGAGTCTATGAAAGCACCAATAACACACAGATTATTTGTACGTGTTAAACAAGCCAGACTGCTGTAAAACTGACATCTGCTTGTACCAGTAATGCTCCCCTTGACATAGTTACTTTCGGTTCATGTCACAAACTGAACCAGGCCACCATAGATGCCCATGGTATGTTCTTGCATACTGCCGACATTCATCTTGCATACTACCACCATGTTCGTAAAGTGGATGTGTGGGCTATAACGTAGGCTAGGCTATGTAAAAACGTTACGTCAATACTATATCTCAACTTAATGTACAGCGTGACTAGAATAGCAAAGTGAAGGTGAAGTAGGTCATAGGAGCACTAACAAACCTGCCCTACCAACTGCTGCCGCTAACTTATAGGCCTCGGTCAACAGTTGTGCTAATGAGTATAGACTACACATGCTGCAAGTAACATTTTCAGACATGACAGTTACCATGCACAGTAACAAAGGTTCAATAGCCAACAATAATAATCAGCGTTAGCCTAATTAAACATTTCGCATTTTAAGCCAATTCCTGCATCGCTACAGGGCCATCAATTTCACCACGCATCTTTATAGAAGCCTCTGTCTAGTTAGTACTTGACTTCGGAGAAGTCGTGTGTGAGAGAGCTTGAAGTAAACACAGGGATGGAGGACTCAGTGACAATCCAGCTTTAGGTAATTAGGCTCTGGTTGATTCATTTCACATAACACAAAACAGACTTACTTCTTCTTTAGAGATGAAAACTTCAAATGAGTGTGAACAACTCACAGCCAATATAATGCAGTTCACAGACTGTACCCAACTGTTCGTTCCCATATCCCCAGATCTAAGATCTGTTTACAGAAGCGAATCAATCTCTGTGTAGGCCATACAAAACAACATAAACAAGAAAACCAATGCCAGAAACAAACAATGTAGGCCTTCGTTTCTAGGGTTACAGTAATAAATGCTTCATTACAGTGTCTCACAAACAATGTAGGGAAACATTGAAACTAGCACAAGGAGGTGCAGTATAGGAATATAGCACGCTAATCAAATTCAAAGAGTGGTAGCGTTGATAGCAACAAACTGTTTGATTGTTGACTGGATAACCATCCTCATCTCCTTTCAAAAAGACAAAAAAATGGTGGACACCAAAGCAGGCACGTTCCTCTAACATTATTAGCCCTAATTTCAATAGTACAGGATTAGACAGAATAGACTTGTGTGCATATGGGATTGTCTGTAGAAAAGCTGTCCAAGTTTTGTCCGTTTCAGCACCCCCAGACACAGGGGCTCCTAAACCTAATTTCTCCTAATCAGCTTAGTCAATAGCAACCATTTGGTGCAACGTTGGGTAGACATGCAAATAGGGCTTAAACATGCCTATCTTTAATTCCTGAATGTTCAAGTCAAGCGGAAGTCCTTTTTATCTCCTGGCAAAGAAAACAACATTCTGTGGGGGGGAGAGAGAGAGAAAGAAGGCAAGGAGGAGAGAGAGAGAAAGAAGGCAAGGGGGGAGAGAGAGAGCGAGAGAGAGAGAGAGAGAGAGAGAGAGAGAGAGAGAGAGAGAGAGAGGTGGGGGACTACAGTTACATTGTTTTGCTTCTCTTGGCCAGGCATGGAGACATCCCTGATTTGAGTATGCTTGAGGTAGCACAGTTTGCTTCCATTTCAAACCAACATCACAAACAAGCCCTGACAGATTTGTTCTCTCTCACTCACATTATGGGGAAACACACAGCAACACAAGTATATTAGTGCTCCTCTGCCCTGTTCTGCTCTGTTCACACACACACACACACACACACACACACACACACACACACACACACACACACACACACACACACACACACACACACACACACACACACACACACACACACACACACACACACACACACACACAAAATAAGCTAACAATAGACGTTTGTAATAGCGGTGGAAAAATGGGAGAGACTGTTCCGTTTCAATTCACTGATACCACTAATGGCTTCTTAGCAGCTCCATGAAATCAAGCAGCTGTCATGTCCATGCATCAGCACAGGGAGAGGAGAGGAGCCATTCCCAGAAGGAAAAAGGCATCGCGCCTCCCTCAGCAAGGATGTTTGGCTAAACATCTGCTCCTGTGCACTTTAGCTTGCAGTAAATATCGAAACAAAGAGGGTGGGAGGTGAAATGATTAGATTTCCTATCACAAAGCATTATTGTTGTTGTTTTTTTTGTTTTTTTTACAACAACTGCTTGTGAGACGGCAACTGAGATCCATTTTAAAGACTATCCCACAGGGATGTGGTGGATGGATGCTCACCAGAACAACTGGTGATGAGAGTATAATCTCTAGTGTGACAGGAGAGTCTTTGATGATAAACTAAATGGTTTGTTACTTTTGGTAGCCTACGTTTGGAATCTTTCCTCCACTATAACCAACAAAACACACAAATGAATCCATGGCATGTTATAACATGGTAATAAAAAAACTCAAATTCAGCCTACTGTCATCACTACCTACTGTCTCTGTCACACCTCTGCCATCTTCTCAGAAATGAGCTTTTACAATGACGAGACGGTGGATAAAGACTAGGCAACATATTGTTCAATAGTGCATACCACTTATGGCATGACAATTAGGCCCAGACCTATAGTCACCTAAGGTGAACTTTGTGTTATTACCGGTAGATAAGCCAAGGCACATTATCTTTGCCTTTTATTTGTAAACAAGTGTCAACGACTCCCACATTGCAAAGGGGAGTAAGCAAACGAGAAAAGTGGGGAAAGGGGAAAAGTTGTCATTTGTATAAACATCCATAGCTGTTGATCAATGTCTAAACGTATTAGACTACTTGGCTATTAGTCCATTCAACAATATTTAAAAAAAAATGCAATAACAAAAAGTATGATGATATACCATGTTTATTCTAAACGATTATGAATAACCTATTGCCTAATTCCAGCGGTTGAACGTTTAAAACACATGTGTGCTATTCATGTTATTGAATAAAAGTGGTGTGATAAATAACACCTTTATCAAAGTGTCATTGATAAACTAGAAAAAGTGCATGTAGAAAATACCTAACCAAGTCCAGTGAGAGAGAAAAAAAATCGAGGTTAAAAAGGCAGTTAAAAAGGCATGCCATCTCCACCTGTCACTACCGTATTAAAACACACCGTTTGTGTATTTTGCGCTTTCAAAAACACGTATCCGATTATTTTTTGTTGCAACACTGTATAATATCACAGTAACATTGTAGCTGAACCCCACTCTTCTTCAAACGTTAACACCAAATTGTTACAACTCAAGCCTTTCCAACCACAGGCTAACGTTGGCTACATTTTCCTTAAACTTCACATGACGTCATCGTGTACATTTCTTTCCCGACTCTAGTTTAAACTTTCTCTGTGTAAAAACATGGACACGTTCCTTCACGCGTGGGGTGCTTGGGGAATTTAAATCAACCAAGATGGCGAAAAGCTTGTTGTTTGGAAGGGCAAGAAAAATGGAGGATATTGTAATATACACAAAGGGATACATTTCAACAACTCGGCCAGGCAGCAGCTGCTTCTTATTTTGAGGAAGCGACAAAAGATAGCTTCAGCCAGTTGTAAAAAGAGCCTGAAACTCGACCAAAAAAAACCATCAAACTGATTTTTACTAATAAGATATGTAATTTTACCTGGCGAACCATAACACAATCTGTTGTATAGTTAAATGAAGTATTTATGTTTATGCTTACTAATTATTTTATTTTCGCCTTGAAGAGCTATTAGCTGGCTCGGATTTTGCCCCGTCTGTAAACGGACAGCTAAATAGACCAAAGGTAGCTTGTGCTCCGTACCTTCATTGACTCCCACATCGTTCCTTTAAATGTGCACAAAAAATACTAGCCAACTTATGTACAACAGCGGGTAGAAACATATTCCAAAAAAGTTTTCCTCAACTAAAATAAAACCGTTTTTATTTAAAAAAAACAACAAAATAAAACAGTTCAATTAAAGCGCACGAGAGAGGACACAAAGACGATCCCGACTATCAGGTCACAACTAGCTTGATCTGAGCAACGACAAAAACACTCCCGTTTCACCCAGAAAACTACTTTGGTGTAGCCTATTGTTTTACCATGCAGTAAAAGCGCACATGCCGATTGCTTAGAATAACATTGTATCTATTTGATAAGTTTCTATCAATCTGCAGTTGACGATTGAGGGACACACGCAGTAAGCAAAGAAACTACAGCTCGCCTCGCGAAACAAATCAAGCCAGCTACATCGCTTGTTCTATGATATAACAGACCGTCTTCTTTACCCCCACCTTGAAATAAGAGGACACTTACCTTTAGTTTCGATACTAATACTTATTTCCAACGGGATTTTGTTTCAAGTAATACTTCGTGTAGCCTTCTAGTCTCTTTTCGATTTCGTTTTGAAAGAGGCCGGTAACAGATGATAAAGAAAGGAATTGGGCAGTAATTGAGTCTCGGTGTGAGTGAGTGTGTGTGTTAGTTACTAACGGCAGATTGAAGGAGACTCTTCTCAAGGTTTATTCAGCTCCACTTCAAGGAACCAATGTGACGTCAGTTTACATGCTGCCACAAAAGAAAACTTGTATTTGACATTAACAGAGATCAATGTTTGTTTTAATTAGGAAAACAATAGTACACTACGTTTAGACAGTTGAACTATGATTAGGGCTACACCATATGCTAATGTGACAGGGGGAAAAAAAACAAGAACAAACAAAAGCATCTATTGAGTTGATTCAAGGATGAGGAATCTTATTGGCTTGTTTTGTTTGTTAATTTTTTTTAAAAAGTTTTGTAATTGATTATTCATCATCATTGATATTATTAATAGATGACCTGCATAAGGCAAATCATGTATGGAATGACTGAAACTTCTCAAATTAGAATATTTACTTTCAGTGCATGTTCCATAGGCTAGAGATCAACTAGTCACATTAATGTGATTCCAAGTATCAGGGACATAAACATGTTGTCTATGGAAATGCTATAATAAAACATATTTTTTTGAACTGTGCATTGCTGTTTTAAAACGCATGCATGAGTGGAATTGGAATGAATGCTCAAAATGTGTTTGGTCATCATTTGTGACATGTGATGCTCAAATTGAGTTAATATTTAATATTAACTCTCACATTGTGTCTTTCCTAATCTTGGGACAGGATAAACAGTGGTACTGCTGCCCAAATCGTTATGTGTGTTTTCATAATCTGTTTAGGTTTATAGTGACAGATGAACCCTCAAAAGATAATCCTAAATGTGATCAAAGTATCCCCTTTATGTCACTTCCAATGATTTACAGCTAGAATAAGTGGGAGGTACTTGTGCAAATGTTGCCTTTTGGTTTTCAAACAGAACGCACTTGCAAAACAGAAAATCCAGGGGAGAAATACACAGATCTTTTCCTAAGGAGAAGATCAATACCATTGCATGGCAAAGACACAACAGCCATCTGTGTGCCTAATTGTATGCTCTATACCTCTGTCTCTGAACACATAATAAGCAACAGGCTGAGCATGGGCCCTGTGACCCAGACAAGGTTTAAATCAGTCAGACGGGGTGCAGGCAGCCAGATTATTTCATTGAACTGGAAAACAACAAGGGGAGGAGTGGTTAAAAACGGAATGGGTACAACTGCTCTGCTCTGTTAACATGCCCCTGGCCCCACCCTTAATTTGTTTTGCTGTTTTCACATGTTGAGCTGAAATTTCACATGTGAAACCATATTTTCACATGTATAAAATGTAGACTTCACATGTTAACACCACCTTTTCACATTTGAGGAGAATGACATGTTTTCACCTCACAGGTGAATTGCCGTTTCAGGTGACATTCGCATAGAATTTTTTTTTGGCGGTTTCACATGTTATAAACGTGCACATGTGAAAATTTGCTGTGTAGTTCTATGTGAAAAACATTCACGTGAAAATGTACTTACACATGTGGAATTGCGAGTTTAAATGTGAAATTCAATCATGTTTAAAGATCTAATTTGCAGGTTCGCACGTAAAAAAAAACTCCATGTGAAAATCTCACTTTCACATGTGAAATTGCATTTCCACATGTGGAATTGCATTTTCACATGTGAAAACATTCACATGTGAAAATCACATTTGCAGTTTCATATGCGAAAACGTCCACATGTGATTGTTTTCACCTAAACTTGAAATTCCACATGTGAAAGTGAGATTTTCACGTGAACGTTTTTCACATATAAAACAGCAAATTCGATTTTTGCATGTCATTGCTTTTCAAATGTGAGCTTGCAATTCTACATGTGAAAGTCAAAATCAAATGAATAGTTTCACATGCAAGAAAACTACACATGTGAAAGTATTTAGCAAATTCACATGTGAGGTTGAATAATGTTATTCTCATCACATGTGAAAAGATGTTGCAATAGCAATGTTGCAGTGACAATGTTTTCACTGGTGGAATTACGGTGACCACATCTCAAAAACCCAAATGCGGGACAAAGGAATGATTTTGCAGGACATTCGCGGAACAGTGGACAGAATAAAACATTTTCGGACAGGTTAATGGGTCACGTTTAAATGGCGACTTTGTGTTAAAGGGGCATTCCTTAGTTGCTACATCCATTTTTGGACTTATAAATTAATGATATGTACCCATTGATTCTTGAACAATGTAACGTATTTTGCCTCATCAGCTTAGTTCAACTTAGTTCGATGGTCTGTCCTTGCATCCATAACATAGTCTACGGATTTGAGAGTGGTTGCATTTCTCCAGCCCCATCACTCAGCTTTTTACTGAAACTGTTAATGTTTCAATTAAGGATTGCCACTATAAATACCTTCAGTAGAGTAATAGTGTTATTATATGATACAATCCTCTAGACTGAGTTACTTTTGTGCCATTAATATCAATGAAAACTTCTGAAGTCGAGGGGGGGTTCAAGATGGAAAAATGTGGAAATGAAAATGATTAAATGCACATGTGTTTTTTCCCCCCATGTGATTTTTTTCATGTGTTTTTGTTGTTGTAAGGGCACCCTCACACCATATAGATGCTAACCACTCAGAGGATGAAATGAGGAAATGAGAATAAAATAGAGTGCTTCCTTTGTGTCACTTAAGGCAATATCTATGTATCCCTATGTATCACAAGAGAGCAATAATATTGTGCATGATTTTCAATGTTAGTTTGAAAAGAGCATTCATTTAAAGGAGTTGTAATTAGGTGATATCTAGGATGCATTACTATAACATTATCTAAACTCTGAAAATGACTATTGAAATCACCTAAATGCAAATCATTTGCGATAATAATCTGTCTCTAAAGGAAAACTCATCTACACTCAAGGACAAGCACCAAGCACATGGCAATGAACACAGTTAAAAGAAATGTGAAGGTCCGTGGACAGTCCCCCCTAGCTGAATTTAGAGGATGGCCACCGAATGCCCTTATTCAGCTATTGAAACATAAAGCCATTTTATAAGCTCCTTCTCCATGCTCTTTGGCCATTGATTTTCCTTCTCCCCCTCCTCTCCATTACCTGTTGAGATGGGGGTTGGTTGCTCCTCACACACACAGTGCTGTGGCCAGTAGCAACGGGTGAATTATCCCTCCCCCGCATCATCATCAGCAGCCAGGGACTGACAAGACATGAGAAATGACAGTGGCTGTGTTTTTCATACTGTAGCAGCAAGATGCAGGGAATTTTAATTGCGCTGGAGAATCTTCATTAAAGAGAGCACAGGGGGCGGGTATGCGGGGTTAGTGGTAGTGTATGGTGGAGGGATGGGAGGGAGGGAGAGGGGTACACCTCTCTGAGATGCATCATTAAAAGAAGAAGCACTCTTTGCCTGCCCGGGTAGCCTGGATGGGTCCTCTTCGCATGCACTGAGAACGTTGCCCCACTTGTAACATAATAAGTGCCAGAACGATGACTGCAATGCGAGCAAGCACACTTCAGAGTCGAGAGGGGAGGGGGAAGGGCAAACAGGTTGTCTGTCTATGTCTTGATTAGAAAGTATAATGAGCCACTAAAATAAACTGCTAAAGAAGATCTCTCCGGAGACTGATGCAAAACAAATTATAATGTGGGGATTTGGATTTCATTATTATTGTTCTATTAGTCCAAGGAAAGACAGGGACACCCATCAGGAGAGAGGGGAGCGGGGAGCTGTGCTTGCATTGCATTTATTGATTTTAGCCTGAGACACATTCAGGGAATACAGATTCATCTTCTCTGTAGCTTACACTAAACCCCACTCACTCCCTCCTGGTTTCCATTAAACACAGAAACCTTCCAGCAACACAGAGGAGTTTAATTTCAACGACACACATTTTCTGTGAGAGCTGAAAACAAGGTCCTCGCTCTTTCTCTCTAACTGAAAAACTGGCCCTAAGGTTGTCTTTCAACATAATTGAATTAAAGTCCTCTTGTTATGCCCCACATAAAGGCACTGAATGAATAAATAGCCACTAACTGAAATTAAGAGAAAAGTCTCTTTATATTTCTGCCCCTGAACAAGGCAGTTAACCTATTGGAGTTAACCGTCATTGTAAATAAGAATTTGTTCTTAACTGACTTGCCTAGTTAAATAAAGGTTAAATAAAATAAAATAAATATTGTGTTATTTCAATACAGACAAGCACAGTTGATACCTTGTACTCCTTTCATTTAAGTCCACCACCAGTACTACACTAGTGGTGCTTTTAATCTACCGTATTAAATCAATTTACAGAAGCCGTAAATCTATTAGCTCTATCGTGCTAATTTCTGTCTCGTTTGTAACATTCCTCCAATAGCCTACATCTTCAGTAAGCCAAGAACTGGTTGGATTGGGAAACGTAATGATTAAGAAAGTCAATGAATCGAACTGTATTGTTGTAACACCAAGGGACTAATAAAGAACATAATAACACATTAGTTATGTCAGACAAGTTGTTTACATACAATATTCCTTTTTAAGATCCACATTTGCATTTCAAATATCTAATGAATGCATTAACATACAAACACGATTTGAAAATGCATCGAAGCTCAACCCTCAACTATCCTAGCTTAGTGTTGTGCTGCGAGCAATGCCTTGGCTTAGACCTACTCATTCACTGTCATGAAATTCTGCAATTAAGCGAGATGAAAACAGAGCTATTGATCAGTGTCTTCCAACCACTGGCTAAGAGGGGTTTGCAATAATGTAATGGTAGCCAGAGCCAGTGATGCACACCACTCCACTTTTGAACACTGGGAGCTGCAGGCAGCAATGCTAGTCCACACTACCACAAGTGGCTCATGGGAATTCATTGTGACAGTGAAGAATGCATTAACCCTTGAACCGGGCACAAGGCCGGCTACAGTAGGCGGGTCAGAGGATGTTAGAGATGAGATGCTTTTGTGCCTTGAGTATTTTTGGCACCGCAAAGGCTTTCAGTCGTCCATCACACCGTCTGTCACTCATAGGAGAGAGAAGAAGGAGAAAGGTCAGGTACAATATACTGTTGATAGAAAGCCTCTTAGGGTCTTATTCACAGCATTGTAACAACGTAACAGGGATTCACAGATTCAAGTCAAAAACACTTGGATTCATGTTGCTCAATAAAACTATGTTTACTGTGTAAAACAAACATAAACTAATCTGTCTCCATTCAAAATTGTTTCCTCTTAGCACAGGCAGAATGTGGGTTTTTCCAGATTTCCAGGTTTGATTGAATAAGGCTGTAATCGTTTCATGATGTAATCCAGTAGAGAGAAATAATTTACAATCATCAGGATAGCAGCCCAGTAAAGAATGACTCATTATTTCAGACACACTCTCATACGCTGTCATACAGGGAGAGAGGGAAAGAGAGGGAGAGAGAGAGTGACACGGTGACAGAGAGAAAGAGAGAGAGAAAGAGGGAGAGAAAGAGACATTTGCACACACACACACACACGCACACACACACACACACACACACACACACACACACACACACACACACACACACACACACACACACACACACACACACACACACACACACACACACACGGTGAGCTGCTGCTTCCTTTGTGGGAGGGAAAGCAGTCATTAGTGCCAGGAAAGTAAAGAAACAAGTCATGGCCTCAGAATGATGCATCTCTTCACAGAGAGAATGAGATCACGGCAAAATGTCACCATCATCTCAGCGAAGCAGCAAAATGGCCCGGAATCAAATAAAAACACATCTTCACCCGGCCAAATGTGTGTGCAAACATACCACTGGATGTCAGCAGTTTTCCGTTTGCTAAAAGCACTCAAAACGGACAAAGGTTGCATCCGAAATGGCACCCTATTCCCTATATAGTGCACTACTTTTGACCAGGTTCCACGCGGTCTATTCCCTATGCAGGGCACTCCTTTCAATCAGAGACAGGTTCTCTTATCAAAGGTAGTGCACTATTTAGGGAAAAGGGTGCCATTTCGGATGTACTCTGTGTTTACCTTAGGCAAGTGCAGGACAGAGGTAAAAATAGACGCTGTTTGTTTGGGGAATGTTTGTGGACAGGGAGTCTTATCTGTCATTAGGCTGACCGTGCGTTCAGCTACAGAGATGACATAATCTACTCATACTAACAGGACACTAATTCCGCAACCTGCCTACGTCATATCCTCTTGTCTACATGGCAGGTACTCATTATGGAGAAAGGCAAACATACTGTATCTGACAGGAATTACAGAGACAGTACATTTCCTTTTCTATGGTTTCTACAGTCTTTGGCCGGGTATAATGACTTTTTAAATGCTAATGTTGTATGTTACTTTATCTGAAGAAAGTGGGAATTATCTAAAGGAGGAAGAAAAACATTGGCAGGGTTGATATGGAGAAAACATTTGGTGGAATATGGATCTATCAAGAAAAGAAGACCCTGCAATATTCTGTTTCTCTAGAAATAAGATAGTTGTTTGTCATGGGAGGGTTAGAAACACAACCTTGAACAGCAGATCAATTTTCAGTGATTTGCTTTCAGCTTTAGTGCTTGCCAATGTTTGTAAAGCTAATTTCATTTGATAGAGCCTTTAGGGGGAATTTAAGTTATTGTTTGGCCAACACATTTTAAACATTAAATCACTGGATATTATAAACCCATATAGTCTTCAGAAATATCTCTGTCAAAACTGGCACCATTGCAAAATTGCACTTTTTTTCTTTCTCTCTCTCTCTCTCTCTCTCTCTTGCTCTCTCTCTCTCTCTCTCTCTCTCTCTCTCTCTCTCTCCCTTCCTCCATCCCTCTCTTGTCTCTCCTCTGTCTCTTTGTACTCGAACACTGCTTCACCAAAGCTGTGTTTATTTTATTCATGTTTTTCAACAGCTCATAACATTCTTCTGCAGGTTGAGTTTTTTATTCCTATCATGCACCTATTTTATACAGTGTGTTCAAGAGGATGAAACGTGGCATTTCATGGCACGGATTTCAGAATCGAGATAAAACTGTGATCTAGTAGGGTTTTGTTGTGACATTTCGTGCTAGTTTTCAAGGTTGATTATACCACTATTCTAATGCATCTTAGAGAGGCTATTCATTTCTCACACACACAGCTCACTTCACCTCATTTCAAACATATACACCTTATTCACGTTCGTTTCCGTAACACAGATAGTATTCAGTCTGTGCATCATTCAACTTCTACTCTATGTAGAAATACTCTGCATTTCTCTGGACGTGCACAGTACGAAAACTCATCAGCACAGAGGCAGAATAGACTATGGGAACATTGTCCTTTGCTTACAGGATGTTTCCACATGAATGACACCAGACATGGAAGGAAATAGCTTTGGAGAAGAGAGAGAAACATTCATCGCCCACAGAAAAACGAGCCTCACGTTCTCATGTTTCACAGCTCTCCTTTTGTCTGGATATTACCACACGTTTCTACAGTCTCTTCTCTATCGTGTTTCCCCAGTTGGCTGATCCCCGAGGACATGTGGGAGTTCACCTCTTAGTCAGATGGCCGTTCCGTCTACTCCACTGTAATACTGTCCTTCATAGAAAGAGTAAAACTAGAGAGATGTGTGATGTTCACAGCTTTGTAATAGACCCCCAAAAAATATCCTATAGCCTATTTTTCATTGATGTTTGCTGAAGGACGAGTTTCTAACTACTGAGCGTAGATATCATTTACTCACACATCTTTTCAACTGTAGGCTTTTGTCAAAAACAACAGAAAAGAATCTCTCTTAACCGTTCGTGTCAGACCCAGAACACAGTCTTGTGTGACCGAGCTTCTTTAGTCTTGTGTTGTGCTAATGGTGGTGTGTCACTGTATGTGTATTAATTAATGGTGGCAGGTCGCTGCTCCTCGAGGCAGCAGCATTGAGGCAGACGTTTGGACTGCCCTCCATGACGCCTGCCTGGTCAAAAATAGGCCACAACACACACTACAGTAATGATCGCAACGGTGACATCATCACTCCTGTGGGTGTGTGCGTGTGTGCGCGTGTTTGTGTGTGTGTGTGCTCCTCTCAGACAGAGCTCATCTGAACAAAGAGCAGCAGGGACGAGACAGGGGAGAAGGACTGAGAGAGGGTAGGCTAAAGTAGATGACATCTGGCACGATGTGTCTGGGGAGAATAAAGATGGAAAAAAATGTCTAAGGATTTAACTGTTTTCAAGGCCTCTGAGCTCGGACGAAGGTTTCTTATGATTCCATGTAATGAAGTGTGATTGACTGCTTGATTTATTAAAACCTTCTAATGAAAGCTTAAATTAAAGGACCTCCCCTAGCTGTCATGGTGGCTTTATATCAACCTAACAGCGGTCTTCTTTATTAGTGCTTTAAGTGTATTGTCTTTGTAATTGTAATGACTTGGCGTCTCAAAGGATCCATTTGAAAACAAGATATCTCATCCCATAGGGTTTCTCTAGGTTGATTTAATTTTTTTTCAAATGTGTAGATTATTATCAATGGAGTATATAGTCATTTATTCTCAAGAAATCACTATCTATGTAATTCCTTCCAATTAAAAAGTCCCTAAAGTTCTAACAACATTGAAGCAACATGTCCTATTTGGATCGCTTATAACATTCCATCGCCAGGGCTAATGTTCCGAGTTCAGGTGATTTGGACTTGAGGCATATTCAAACCCTTCGTGAATCCCGTTCACACTGAGGTCGTGTAGTGCTCTTCTCTAATAAAGGATCCCTTTGTGGCATATTCACGTGTGTCCCTCCAGGAACAGAGTCAGTGAGAGTAGAGGGCCAAGAGATTCTCAAGACCTGGAGCAGCCGTGGGAAAGAAAGGCTGTGGTGGAGGAAAAGCAGAAATGTCTCAGGGCATTCCTGTGTGATTACACCACTGGAGAAGTCCAGACATTCTTAGAGCTAGCCTGTGTCTAAGGGCTCTCTAACACTCTTTAAGACTTATAATATAGCTTGTGTTTCTATAGCGCACCAATCTGTAACTCAGTAACAGTTTGTTGCAGTTTGCACCAAACTAACATTTCATCTATCCGAGAGTCTGGTGAGACATTGGCTGATTGATTATGCAGGATTAGAACTGACAAAGCAACATAAATGTAGCATTATTCCCTTTTCTTTATCTCTCTTGGTTGAAAAGTAGACATTTGGCCTGCTATTAGACCACTACCCTCTTCGATGAGATAGAAATTGAGAGTGACAGTTCAGTGTCTCTGAAGTAGTGTGGATCAAGTTTCCACACTGGGCTTCACATTATAGTTTTGCCTACATGCCCACAAGCTAAACTGTTCCTATGCTGAAAGACTTGCTGATACCCCCAACGGAAAATGTAAAAAAAATCTCCTCCTCTTTCAAAGTAAACATGAATGAAAAATGGCTCCAAGGAATGTTCTTTTGTTGTTCAATAAGCGACATCGGGGGAGGAGAGCACATGATGACGTGAATGGAAGAGTAAGGGCTGAGGCCAGCTGCAACGGTAGACTAGATGTGAATCTCAATTATATTTCCTTAGTTCCTTGCGTCCTCTCTCCTTGCCTCCTTCTCAAAATGCATTGGAGTAATAAAGATCAGAGGGGAGGAAGCTTGTGTGCTTTGAGAAGGAGACAAAGAGGGAGGATGTGAGGAATCAAGGAAATACAATTGAGACTCACCCCAAAGCCACTCGTTTCATCGAGCCTTGCACTTCATCAGGACACTAGGTCATGTGTCCTTTTTTGTCAGCCATTAATCTGAGGCACCACTCTCTCCTTGACCTCAAGCTATTAGCCTTGTGCTGGATTTACACCTGATCTGATCGCCACGCCATCGGCCCGTGGAGTTAGTAATAACGGCACACTCTGTGGATGGGGGTGTATCGGTCAAGCATCTTGTTGACCTTGGCTTCTACATATTCATCTGTTGTAAAGCAATACGGTTAACCGTGTTCACTCCTCCATTCAGCACCTGACCTCTGACCTCCAACATTATCCTTCACATACCCTCCAGTTCACAACCCAGCTTGTTTAGCTCATCGTGGTTTACCATCTGTAGGACTTTTCTTAAAACAACAATTCAATGTTGACATTGAGATGTATTTATTTGAAGTGGAAAAGAATACAGATCTCAGAATGAGAGAATTATCTGAAATTGTCCCAATTAAATGGAATATTCTGAGGCTTTACTCTAATGAACAATTCATTAAATTAATTGCACCATATTGTACAAAAGATGCATAACGTATAAATGCAAATGAATAAAAAAAATTACTGTATTGACCTTGTGATTCATTTTTTCCTTGACTTCTTTCCATTAGAAGGTCTACAAGACCTTTTATGTCAATTATTCAAATAAAGCTCATTAGAGCTGTTGGCAAAGGCATTAATTACCTTGGTGACAAAACAAACATGCCTGTAACATCCAAATAATAGAAGAGCACAATCTGTTTTACAAGGTGGTTGGATTCAAATGTTAGATGATGCGCCCCCTAGTGTCTATCCCTATGAACAGCTCATGAGTGTGTGTGTGGACAAAGATGGCGCTAGTAGTCATAGAAATAGAATCCATAGACTGAATGCATTCAACCAAAATGTGTGTTTCACATTTAACCCTCTGAGTCAGAGAGGTGCTGGGGGCTCCCTTAATCAACCTTCACATAATCAGCACCCAGGGAGCAGTTGTTGGGGGTTACCCGCCTTGTCCAAGTGTATAATGGCAGATTTATCAACCTTGCCGTCTCAGGGATTCAAACCAGCAACCATTCGGTTACCGGCCGGACGCACTAAACCGCTAGGCTACCGGCCACCCCAATTAAATTAGGGAGACATGAGATGTAGTAGCAATCGCTGCCTGAATCATCAATGGTAAATTAGCAACTATCATAACACTTAGCTCAGTATGAATCCATATAGACTCCTTCATCATAATCGTCATCATCATCATCATCAGTGGCTTCTTTAGACTTGTGAAGTCGAGGAGGATGGATGTAAATTATTTGAAAAAGAAAAATCTGCTTTTGGGGACGTTTAAAAAAAAAAATGTTTTTACCAGAACCGGCTGGGTTTGAGACATATATTATGAATTATATATATATTACAGTTTGAACCAAAGTAGGTTATTATATCATATACTATATAATAAAATATAGATATGTATTATAAGGTTTTTCATCCTCTCTGTTCGAACTAAAGAGGAGGACGGAAAATAGCCATCCTCACATATAGGTTGATTCTGTTGAGACTATTGACCATTGCAAAACTGTAAATAAAACATAAATATAAACACAACATGCAACAATTTCAAAGATTTTACTGAGTTACAGTTCACATAAGGAAATAAGTCAATTGAAATAAATTCATTAAGCCCTAATCTATGGATTTCACATGACTGGTAATACAGATATGCATCTGTTGGTCACAGGTACCTTAAAAAATGTAGTCAGTATCTGGTGTGACCACCATTTGTCTCATGCAGTGCGACACATCTCCTTTGCATAGAGTTGTTGATTATGGCCTGTGGAATGTTGTCCCACTGCACTTCAATTGCTATGCGAAGTTTCTGGATATCGGCAGGAACTGGAACACGCTGTTGAACACGTCGACCCAGAGCATCCCAAACATGCTCATTGGGTGACATGTCTGGTGAGTTTTTAGGTCATGGAAGAACTGGGACATTTTTAGCTTCCAAGAATCCTTGTGACATGGGGCCGTGCATTATCATGCTGAAACATGAGGTGATATCAGTGGATGAATGGCACGACAGTGGGCCTCATGATCTCATCACAGTATCTCTGTGCATTCAAATTGCCATTGATAAAATGCAATTGTGTTCATTGTCCTTAGTTTATGCCTGCCCATACCATAACCCCCCCATGGGGCACTCTGTTCACAATGTAGACATCAGCAAAACCGTCAGGTGGATGTATTATCTTGGCAAACTCGAAAATGCTCAATAACAGGGATGTAAACAAATTTGTGCACAACATTTTAGAGAAATACGCTTTTTGTGGTCTTTTATTTCTGCTCATGAAACATGGGACCAACACTTTACATGTTGCGTTTATATTTTTGTTCAGTGTATTATCACAATCATACTTTCAATTGTAACTCACCAACATCATCATCATCCTCATCAATTCATTATCAGAACCATCCTTTCAATCTTAACTCACCAACATCATCATCATCAATTCATTACTATCACAATCGTACTGTACTTTCAATCATAATTCACCACCGTCAATTAAAGGGGGGCGGAACAAGTACAGTCTCGTATTCTATTGGCTGGAGTACATTGTCCATCACCGTTCTGAGTTGTACGTACTGTCTCTGGGTGTCTGATTACATTGGAAATCACATGACCTCTATATCAACACACAGACGCCGTCATCGTCTAATGCAGCGACGCTTGGAAGCAAAGGTGAGAGTGTGCAGTTTTTGCACCTTATCCCTGATGTTTCTAGCTGTAGCCAGCGACATGGTTTTACATTTCAAGTTGACAACGGGTAAAGGGATTCCTTTGATATTAGAAATTGATTAGCTAACTTCCTGACGTTATGTCAAAAGGACGGATGGTCAACAACAACATAAAAAAAAATAGGCCTACCGTTGGCTATCTAACGTTAGCTGGCTAAACCATCAAGATTATCTCATCGCATTCACCGTCTTTTGTGTCTCGATGTCTTGACCGTAAATGTCCTATTTGTGGATATGACTGACATGTCCTCAATCGAGTCGTTTCTATTCTAGAAGTTGCGAGTGGTTTCTAGTTCTAGGATGGTAGTTAGCAACTGTAGCCCTAGCATGCTTTGTGGTCGTGGGCTAACGTTAACTAGCTATTTAGCCAAGTAGTTAACGTTAGCTAGCAAGCTGTTTTTTTTCTTCATCCATTTTGAACTTTGAAGCCGTGCCAACAACACGTTTGGGAGGCTAGCTTGACTAGCTAGCCCCAGACAGTGTGGCTTTGAGATCATGCTTATATGGCCGTGGGTATTGCTAACGGTAGGTAGCTAGCTGACAAGCTCATTCGACATCTGGTCAGCAAAAATAAACGTGAACTCTTTCTTGGAAACTGCCAGACATTTTGAAAGGTCGGTTGGGTCATTTGGGTAGCCTTTTAGTTACAGTAGTCAGCTAACGTTACCTAACAATAGCTTCATGGCTAACTTGCAATTCATGACTGAGATGCTAAAGTGCCACTGGTTTGCTCAACTGTTGCATTTTAATTAGACTTGTCTTGTTCTCTCTATCTATGCAAAGGTACCTAACTATAGTTTATTGCAGCAAATCTGGTAGATGGAGAAGGAAAAATAACTGACCTAGACTGGTAGAGAAAAAACAGCTAAAGCCTCCAATGGCCTTGTCTGTCAGGAAGAGCAGCCAAACCATATTCTCAAAACAAAATGTGTTTTTGAAAAAAACTGGTAACTTCTGTGGCTGAATTTAAAATTCACTCTTCCAGCTTTGCAGAGCTTGACTGACTGTGTTACTATTGTGCAAATAAATATTAACAGTAGAGAAGCAAGTTTTATCTTGTGTGCAGATTATCAGCCTTACCTAGGCCTCTGCCACATCTTAAATACAAGCAACAGAGCTTGACCTGTTATCAAATCAACTTTCCTCGTGTACACTCTGCATTCCTGATGGGTAAGTTTAGCACCACCCATGCCTCATGAGTGTGATTGAGAGAAGCCACAATCGCGCTGGGCTAAATTAGGAACATAACTATACAAATATAATTCATGAAAATAGTATTTCTAAGCCACAACTGTGGGCTATCAAAGGTGATTGCCTAGGTGCAATAAAAATAAACATTTGAAGTTTACTGTTAGGAACCTTTCTCAAACAGTAGGGGCTTTGTAAGGAGATGGACAGGTTTCTTCTCTCTGGTTCTCCTATCCCCATATGGGTGCTGTGATCCATGTAAACCAGAGGAATGCACCTTTTTTAATAAATTACCCTGCAGTGACTCTCGTGTGACGCAAGGCCTGACCTGGCATGCACAGCCCCCCTGCTGCTCTCTCATTCCACAGGAAATGTCACCATCAAATGGCTGTGACTGTGTGTACCAAATGGCACCCTAATGCCTATGTAGTGCACTGACTAGGGTGCCATTTGGGATGCAAAAACAGTGATCCAAGGACAGGTGTGGGGGTTAGGTGCCAAGAAGCTTCTGAACAGTTTGACTGTCTGTCTTGTACACCGTCAGACTTCTGCTGCCTCAGCAAACAGCTAACCCCTTCTCCTGACGGTTGGGTTCTTATCAGATTGGGAGATTCCCTGACTCTTCAGTCTGGTGTTTACGATTGCAGTTTCAAAACGCAGCTAGGTCTATCTCGTCTTATCTTGTTGTTGTTAAATCACGTTTAGCCTAGCCTACGGGTTGGGTGGACCCGGCACCGAAGGCTTTAGCAATATGTAAGGTTGGGTCAGGACATTGAACTCCTATTGAGTTATGTATATTGAATGAGTACTGATATGGAGTACTGGAGACCAATGGTTCCCACTTTATTTATTTTAATTTTAAGTAACTCAGTAAGGTTTTCAACTTACTCTTAAAGGTTGTAATAGGAGAATGCACAAGGTGCAATTTCGAAATTGGGTAGTGCGTAATCCGTTTTCCTCTTGTCATTGCATACACTTAATATGTTGTGAAATCTGTTTTGTATTGTAATGTTTTTAAAAATGAAGAACTGCTGCCTCCCGAGTGACGCAGTGGTCTAAGGCAGTGCTCGAGGTGTCACTACAGACCCGGGTTTGATCCCGGGCTGTATCACAACCGGCCGTGCTCGGGAGTCCCGTAGGGCGGTGCACAATTGGCCCAGTGTCGTCTGGGTTAGGGGAGGGTTTGGCCAGGGCGGCTTGACTTGGCTCATCGCTCTCTAGCGGCTCCTTGTGGTGGCCTGGACGCCTGCAGGCTGACCTCAGTCGTCAGGTGAACGGTGTTAACTCCGACACATTGGTGTGGCTGGCTTCCGGGTTAAGCGGGTGGGTTAAGAAGTGTGGTTTGGTGGGCCTTCACCTCCTCAGCCCGTTGGAGTTGCAGCGATGGGACGAGAGAAATTGTGTAATGTTTGTCCCTCAAATATCACATGAACACACATTAGACAAGGCAACGTGTGGAATTGCAAGAAAATTAGCTTAAACTGCAAAATGTATTAGCCGCCAACAAGGGATGTGAACAGTTTGTCATGACCAGTGCTTGTGCCCATAGAAATGCGCGCGCCACGTCTATGGTGGACACGAGATGTTCAATGCTGGAAGGGGGGCCTGAGTGGAAAACGTTTGGGAACCCTTGCTGTAGCCTTCATCAGTCTAGTGCTTGTGTACTAAATAACACTGGACTATGTCTAAGCCTACTGTACTCCACTTCATTGTACAATGTTTGATTACATTTTGTCTTACATCGTGGCTTTTCTAATATCTTTCCACAGCCAATCAGTGATGGATCCTGTTGGATTTGGTGTTACTAACATCTTGGTTTTTCCACAGCCAATCAGTGATGGATTCCAAGCCTCGTCGGCTGCCCTTTACGGTGTCCAGCACCACGTCGTCTTATTCTTCATCCTCTTCCCCCTCCTCCCTGGGATCCAGCAGGCTCTATGGAAGAACCAGTGTCCTGAACAGTGATCGACTCTCCAGGGTCACGCCCCTTAAACCTGACCTCGACCACCAGGTACTGAACACCGAGGGAGAAAGTGGCAGGTTTCATACATTTGCTGACCCTAAATGTCATTTAGAATTCCTAAAATTCTGTCGGTTAACAATAAGAACACTTCAAATATGTTTATAAACAAAGGAAGGATAAGGCTAGGCAGTTGGGACAAGTTTAGCCTGTTCATGAAAACCAATGTTCTCTTTAAAATAAATGCAGTCGAGTGGGTCATTATTTTCTCCCCCCAAGAATCAGGCTTTCTTTGCTGCCATCTGACTGTCTGTTGCTCTGCCTCTTGGTTCCAGTCCTCTTCTCTATTTGGCTAGCTAGCCATGTTCAGAAGCAGAGAAGGTATCTGTGTGCTTTAGCTGGGGCTTTTTATAGGCCAGCCTAGATTCCTGCCAGTGTTTTTTTTTTTTTTTTCTTCAGCCCGCCTGTCCTGTCAAGGACTGTGCCATTAGATAAAGTTACTACTGGGCTGTCTGTCTGACTACTCTTCCAGAAGAGTCCTGGGCCCGGCTCAAATGCACAATAAACAAGTCCCTTAATTGACACGTTTGCAAACATCTTTAAGTAGAATTACAGAAGGCTGTAAACATTTTGGAGTACTTTTGAATGCATTTGATATTCTGAAAAAAGATCAATGACATTATGTGAAATATTATGCCATTTATAATTATCTAGCTAGCATGCAAAAATGTAGGAATAATTGGTACAAGGATATTTAGACAAATGCTTTGCAGTGTTTCCTCTATTAATTTAGCAGTGTTAGCCTCCGCTGCTAAATCGTTGCCGCAACTCCAAAAAATAGGGGCATCTATTGGTTTTGAGTTGCTCTGCTAGTTTAAGAACACGGCAGAAGCCATGGCAAAATGTGTAGAATTGCAGGAAATTAGCTTTAAAAATAACAAATGTATCTCGGGCCCCATGTCAATGTGTAGAATGGTGAGAAAATTACTTTGTGTATATAATTTATATACATTTATTTTTTTACAGCTAAATTGTCTTTGAGAGGGACTTTAACATTTTTGGTCTTATGCCATTGGCCACGCCCACTACAATGCTAACTTTGCCATCGCTGCTGAAGTAACTCCTAGGGGAAACACTGTGCTTTGATATGATCTGTTTTCCCACTCTTTTCCTTTTTGTGGTGATCTTGGATTTGTACCATGTCAGTTACCATACATTTCTCCATGTATTGACTTGCGCTGACCCCCTGTGTTTTCACGCTCCTGGTGTCTCAGAGCTCTCGGTTCCTCAGCTCAACCAGGAACTACAGTAGCTCTGACAGCCGCCACTCCAGCTGGAAATCCCCTCTGACTACCTCATCCGTCTCCTACGATCGCTCCTGGGCTGAGTCCTCACTGAGCAGCCGCAGCAAACTGGTAAACTCACCATAGAACGGGATCTTGTTCATTAGGGCACGAAGCTAATATATGGAATTGTTTTAACATGGTCATACCGTGAATCATTTAGCTATTTGATTTAGAATTTTAGGACCCCTTTAGATATCAATAAAAAAAAAAAAAGATATTGGCTAAAATATAGAATTTGGCCTATACTATTATATTCAAACAAATTTGAATAAAACATTTTAATAAATTATTTTGACTGTCTTTTGCCATTTATCATAAGGATTAAGGTTTTGAAGTGCCTGTCCTATATCTAGGAGATATGAAAGAGCTTGGGAAATATATTTTTTTACATTTTAACCTATATTTAACCCCTTACCTTCAGATGAGTCTTTGGCACTCATGGGGGTTGTAAAGCGAAACTGAGAACACCATCGTTTGAGTCTCCCTTAGTTTGGACGCTACGTTTAGTGAGAACCGATTTTGTATTTATTTTTATTATTATTATTATTATTATTATTTTATATATATATTAAAAAAAAAAAAAATTTCAGGGATGTCTCATGGTCTGACCGACACCGCTGTAGCTCTTCCACCACAGATGCGGAAGGGCGACCTAGGCGGATGTGGTGGATTGAGATGCAGCCCATGCTATCGCTATCTTAAACTGACAGATTTTGATTTATTTTAAATTGTTACTTAGATTACACGTGCGTCAATAGACTTAAGGATTAAACAGTTTGCCTTTTAGGTTTTGATAGTGATATTACTGATGCGCAGTGCCACGTTTCAAGTTCAAAGTGCCGTTCAAGCCCATTTTGATCCATGTGATGTTATTCTGTGGGTTGTTTTATCAGACTGATTCAGAGCGACGACTGGGGACGTACTCGGGACTTCTCAGCAACACAACTGATGATGGGGATACCAAAAGGGCCAAACTGTCCTATACCAACAGAGCTGCATATACAAGAAGCCCCTCCTCCTCTGTGACTGGCTCTTCCTACTCGAGCAGTGTCCTCAACAGAGACTCTGGTATCTGACCCCTGGTTCAAGAGTTCAAATGTTTTCAGTCTCTTTCCTTGAGCCCTTTTTAATGTATGAAAATACCTGTCAAATGTTTTTTTTAAGTGAACTTTTCCTTTAAGTATACCGCTGTCAGTTTCCATACACTTGATGAGCGCAGGTCTTGTGATAATCATGCATAAAATCATTACCGTTGCTTTGAGTGATAATAATGATATTAAATCTTCTGTTAAACTTATGACATTGATTAAGCATCTTAATGATTCTTAAAATCCTTCGAGGTTCAGCCAACTTATCTTTTCTATCCTGCAGCTGAATAACAAACTGGCACCTTGTGTTTAGATTCGTCGTCGTGGAAGTCGTACCGGCCTCTGTCCAGGTCGTCCTCCTCTTCTTCCTCCTCCTCTTCTTCCTCAGAGCCCCTGTGGTCCAGAAGGGAGCTGGAGAAGAGGACTGAGGGGAGGAGTCTGTCCAGTGTGGCTGACACCAGCTATAGGAGCTCTGGACTCAGCTCATCCCTGTGTACGTTCTTACACACACACATAGTGACTCGTTTGTGTGCGTTGACTTACAAATCTATTGACACATTTACGCACACGTTCAATCATAAAACTGAAACCACTATATACTCGCACGCAAACATAATACTGACACGCATGCAACCGCTAATCTGGACATGTTTGTTTTAGACTGGCCAGACCGTGTGACCTCCACCTATGCCCAGGGGGCACGGCCCAAGGAGGCCCTCTACTCTTCCTCTAGCAGGGAGAGCAGCTCCCTCAGCCGCCACCTCTCTTCCACCTACCAGCGCTCCCCGCTGGCCCGGGACTCCACCACCTCCCGGACCACCGGCCACTCCCTGACCGCCTCTACCCTCCGCACCACCAAGGAGCCCGCTGAGAGCCCAGAGCCCACTCTAGGAGTCTCCGTCTCCTCTCGCCCCTCCTCTTGGTACACAACCCCCTCAGCAAGACGGGAGGCCCGGGACTCCAGCCCCCCTCCCTCCGTGCCAACCGCCACCCCCAGGACAACCCCGGAGGGTGGCGAGGCATCCGATGGACGTCGCTCCACCCGCCGTCTCCTCTCCCGCCTCTTCTCTCGGCGCTCCAGCCAGGACTCCAGTGGCTCCAGCTCTGGCTCCGCCTCCCGCTCCTTCGACTCGGCCGAGGACAGCCCTGTCTTTGGAGAAGGCCCCAGCCACGCCCCCGTGGCTACCAGTGAGGAGAGCGTCCGACCCGTGAGCGTGGAACCTGTTCCCAGAGGATCTGACGCGGCCCAGGCCTTTGCCTTCCTGAGGCATCACAGACAGGGCCTGTCCCCGGTCCAGGAGGGCCAGCCCCAGCGTACCCCGGAGCCCCTGGAGGCCTGGAGAGGTGTTGGAAGTAGTAGTAGTACTTCAGGTTCCTCCTGGCTGTCGTCTTCCATCCAGACCCGCTGCACTCCTCTCTTCTCCCGCCGTAGAAGAGAAGGACGGGACGAAAGCGCTCGCCTGGCGTCCGGCGCCGACGAGGATTACCGTGGTACCCAGTTCCCCCTCAGGAGGAGAGACACCCCCGAGGCCAAGGCTGACGAAGATGAGGATGATGATGAGGAAGACGAAGAGGAAGTTGCGGCGGCAGCCTCGGGGGCAGTGGGCGCTAGCGCCGCCCTACAGGAGGAGTTGAGAGACATGGCGGGGAGTAGTCAGCGTTTGGCGAGGTTCATGAGCAACCCGCTGTTCCGCGTCCACGACAACGTCATGATCGCCGTGGACATGACGGGTGCCGCCAGGAGCCAACCGGAGGGCCAGGAGAAGCCCACCTCCTCCAGAGACCCTGAGAGACTGAGGAAGATCCAGGAGAGGTGGGGATGCTGTCTGGGGAGTGGGCTCAACCTGCATGCTTATTGTGTCCCACCCCCTGTTGTACATAGCACTGTCCATGTGTTGTCCATCGTCTATATTGTGGCCACGCTCCTCTTGTCATTCAAATGCCTCTTTTGAATGGACCAATGCTTTAATTATTTTACTCAGTTATTTTTCTCTGATTTGAATGGTTGATATCTGTAGATAAACCTTTCTCTCTCTCTCCCATGTAGCCTGCTGTTGGAGGACTCTGACGAGGAGGAAGGGGACCTGTGTCGTATTTGCCAAATGGGTGAGGAGTCTCCCTCCAACCCTCTGATCGAGCCCTGCCGCTGCACAGGCAGCCTGCAGTATGTTCACCAGGACTGCATCAAGAAGTGGCTGCGTTCCAAAATCAGCTCAGGTAAGACTTATTTTCCTCTCTGACCTCAACAAATGACTTCTTCCCCTCGGTGTATTATGCATTTATCGCACATCCTTGCCGTCTTTCGCTCTTGTCCAGGCACTAATCTGGATGCCATCACCACGTGTGAGCTCTGTAAAGAAAAGCTGCACCTGAACATTGAGAACTTTGACATCAACGAGCTACACAGGACACATGAGAAGGTAACCCCAGACAGTCCTCTCCTAGTCAGCCATTATCTAACTGTTAAGACTGTGAAATGGGGAAATGCTCCGTTGAGAATCTCTCCTGTGCTGCTCAATCAGCTGTAGAATATCAGAATGGGACACTAAAGACAACTGTTCCGTAAAACGTTAAGGTTTAACCTCCTAGGACCCAGTCCTAACTTGAGCTTAACGCATATCTGCAGTTTAAGTGACCGCTTCCTTCCTTTCTTTCTCATCCTGTCCAGTCTGAGTATGAGTTCATCAGTTGTGGCCTTTACCTGGTGGTGTTGCTTCACCTGTGTGAGCAGAGGTTCTCTGATGTGCTAGGAGCTGCCAACGACGCCGGGGTAAGAACCCACCCCTACAGTCGACACCATGCAAAACAAATTCTAAACCTCAGTCAGTTACACTGGGTGCAGACGTCATTTTGAATGTTAAGCCCAAGGTTCTTCTTTGGCTGCATAATTCACTTACTATTGTATTGGGGGGGGAAATACTTAATTCAAATGTAGTAGGATTCAGTGTTTAAAAAAACAAAACATTTTCCCCTTCTTTCGCTCAGTTTTTCAACCTGGCGAGAACCCTTCACGAACACATGGACAATCTTGAAAGTATGTTCTTGAATAATTTCTCCCCAATGCTGTGTACACGTTTTAGTAACTTGATATGAGGCTGTTAGTCAAACTACCCCCCCTGCCCCCTGCCACTCTTAATGAATTGATGGGTAAGTATTTGATTATATTCACCTCTGATGTTAAAGGCCCATACGTGTGAAAGTACAAATGCATTTCCACACGTAGCATGATGAGCTCTGCACATATTTTTGTTGCCCAGCAACACTGCTGTGAATAATTACCCGTCAGTTAGCTATGCACAAGGTCCTCTCAGTAGAGGTTATTAGATGGTTTGATATCATGGTGTGCATTGCAGTATTCATCACTGACAATTAAATGGTCTTACTATTTTACTTTTGAATACGTTCTAAACTAAAAGATACTTTTTGCAGCTGTTTATTCAAAAATAAATAATGAAATTGACTGCTAATAAACTAGTGTCTGATTTTGACTGATCATTTTTCCCTCCGCTGCAGGCTCTTATGGGGAATTGGACGAAGAGGTGGTTGATACCCGGCCATCAATCGATTTCTGTGACCTCGATGAAGACCTGGAAGAGGAGTACAATTGACCGAAAGAAAGAGCAAAGGGAATATGGAAAAATAGATTGGGGGGGGGGGGGGGGGGGGCAAGCAGAAGAATTACCTGCCAGAGCTCTGTTTCAGCTCATGTGATTTTACTGAGTGCAATGGCTTGTGAGATTTGTTTTAATGCCAAGTAGCTGGGAAGTCACTCCTGATGTAGAGGTAACGATGTCATAGATATGCGGACTGACTTTGAAGTGAACCGAGGTGAGGAAATGCTTTATTACCCCCCCCCCCCCCTGTTAATTTCCCCTTCCTTTAGGTCTCCAGATTTCAGTGTGCTTTATTCTGTTAAAATGCAAGATGTCTTTTTGAACCTATTATACCACGAGTGCTTTAAATGTTTACTGATGTACAAAAGCAGATCTGGCCACCGTGGTGAGATATTGTGTTAATTAAAAAATTTAAAAAAAATCTGTATATCCTGAACAGGACACTGGCTCATTAGTTTAGCGGGTTGGGAGAAAGGAAAGGGCTCTGTTTAGGGAAGAATATATCAACAAGTGGCAAATTATTCCCTTTACTCTTTCTTTTCCTTTTTGAAGTTTTTCAAAAAGTGATTTGAAAGTGACAACTTTACTTTTTACAGCTGAATAATTGACAGTTTGTTCTGTTTTCAATGTCTGCGGTATGAAAATGCTATTTTGCTTGGCCCTAAAACTTGTTTTCATTTAATTATTGCAATAAAGTTTTGAATGCACATGTGTTTGCAGGCAACATTTCATTCAACAAAACTGAACAAGGACAATGAAGTTAATATAGGAAGTAGGGTTAAAAATCTGTAAATGTGTAAGCTATTTCAACAACTGTTGCTCAAAAACCTTTATGGTTTAAAAAGAAGACGGGGAGATTCTCAATTGAGGTAAACTCCACCCTCTTCTCTGTGACTCGGTAAGTGGTCGCCATATGTAGAAGTGGCAATTCGTTAATGGAGGAATTTGCTCCTCGATAGCCGCCTCTACCGTGTATCCTACTGAGAAGAGTTTTGTAATCTGCCTCACCCCCTTCAGAATTATATATTTTTTTAAGGCTAAAACATGTTTAAACGATACACTAGTCATCTTTATAAAAATGTCTGGCACAACTAGCTAAATTTGTATTTACCACTTTATACATTTTGGGATTCCTCCTGTAAATGTAATTTGCATGTGCTAGTGGTGTCTCGTTTCATTAAACTGCATTTGTTTCCTGGACCAGGTAGTTGAGCAAAATCAATCTCCCAAACTTTTTTTTGTGAAGTGTTATTGGCAAGATTTGAAGCTGTGACCTGGTCCCTTTCCCAGTGCCTTGTCCGCTGCACTAGGGGTGTGAACGGAGATTGTGCCGTCAACAGATTTGAAGCTGTTCAAAGTCAGGTTAGAAGATTAGACGTAATTTGTTTATAATGTTCGGTACGGTTGGAAACAAGTCACAATTGGGATTTGAACAAGTAACTTTGCAGTTCACAACCTGTATGTAATGTCCTCTAACCTACCAACCTGTGTGTAATGCCCTCCAACCTACCAACCTATATGTAATGCCCTCCAACCTACCAACCTGTATGTAATGCCCTCTAACCTACCAACCTGTATGTAATGCCCTCCAACCTACCAACCTGTATGTAATGCCCTCCAACCTACCAACCTGTATGTAATGCCCTCCAACCTACCAACCTGTATGTAATGCCCTCTAACCTACCAACCTGTATGTAATGCCCTCCAACCTACCAACCTGTATGTAATGCCCTCCAACCTACCAACCTGTATGTAATGCCCTCCAACCTACCAACCTGTATGTAATGCCCTCCAACCTACCAACCTGTATGTAATGCCCTCCAACCTACCAACCTGTATGTAATGCCCTCCAACCTACCAACCTGTATGTAATGTCCTCTAACCTACCAACCTGTATGTAATGCCCTCCAACCTACCAACCTGTATGTAATGCCCTCCAACCTACCAACCTGTATGTAATGCCCTCCAACCTACCAACCTGTATGTAATGTCCTCTAACCTACCAACCTGTATGTAATGCCCTCCAACCTACCAACCTGTATGTAATGCCCTCCAACCTACCAACCTGTATGTAATGCCCTCTAACCTACCAACCTGTATGTAATGCCCTCCCACCTACCAACCTGTATGTAATGCCCTCCAACCTACCAACCTGTATGTAATGCCCTCCAACCTGTATGTAATGCCCTCCAACCTACCAACCTGTATGTAATGCCCTCCAACCTGTATGTAATGCCCTCCAACCTGTATGTAATGCCCTCCAACCTGTATGTAATGCCCTCCAACCTGTATGTAATGCCCTCCAACCTGTATGTAATGCCCTCCAACCTACCAACCTGTATGTAATGCCCTCCAACCTGTATGTAATGCCCTCCAACCTACCAACCTGTATGTAATGCCCTCCAACCTGTATGTAATGCCCTCCAACCTGTATGTAATGCCCTCCAACCTGTATGTAATGCCCTCCAACCTGTATGTAATGCCCTCCAACCTACCAACCGTAAGCCTTTTATTTTTTCTACATCTGTATACTCGGCCCACTGAGCTTTCATCCAACCAATCACATTAGTTCAGTCTAAGTCAGAGCTTCCCTCATCACAAGGTCGTGTTCCTCTGCTCAGGTGTTGTGGATGCATACCAGATCTTACATGCCTGGATAGGGTTTTCACGTATCGGCTAACCACATGCTCTAGCAGTCTGGTGCCCGGTTACACAGTTGATGTGGCACGGAACGATTGGTTAACGCATGCGATGTCTGAGCAGGGGAACGCAACCCTTGATTGAGGCAGGGATTCAATCCAAGTTGTAGAGCAGCTCTGTAGCGCCTTGAATTAGGGAAGCTCCTTTGCAGAATTCCAGAGCTTTTTTAATTATTCCTTATGTCCTTGCCTCCAAACAAAGTTCATACAAGTTATTGTGGTAGGTCAGTGATATCCACGTCTGACATCTATTCATTTCCTCAACAACAAAAATAACAGGACTCAGCCCTTAAAGACAAACCTATTTTATTGGAAGACCATTTCTATTACTGTATTTGACCAGAGTGGAGTGGATGGTCTGCTTGAGACCAAAATGTAGATATGAAGATACTGTTGAACATTTTGGCAATGGTAATCGTAGTCAAAAAGCATTGTTGCAAGGCAGATCCAAATAAAGTCTAGAGGAATGCCCAGTTTATCGACATTCACAAGATTCAAAAAACATCTTTGGTTTAGATTCTCCATAATAAAGTTGAAAAAAAGGCAATTTAAATATTTACAAAGCATTTACAGCAGCTGCGTGTGCAGTTTGAGGCCTCAGCAAGTAGCGACCTTTGAAAACACAAACCCACAAATTAACACCCCTAAAACGTCAACTCCCAAACAAGACAACTATTGTGCTTGAACGTGGCAGAAACAACTGCTAAGGCATTATTCACGATAAAACGTTTCAATTTAAAGTGCAAACGTTCTCAGTAGTTTGAGCGCATAGGAGAGGAAGGTTATAGTCATAATGACAAAGAGAATGTACCTAAGGCATTTACAGTTGGAATGAATTGCATGTAGTTCAAATGGGAATGCATGCCACTATCCAAATTGTCTAAGGATGTCTGTGTTGGACTGCATTAGCTAGAGTGCCTGTATTAGACCTTAAATTACTTAAAAAATGATGAAAATATGGCACGCTAATAAAGATTATAGTTCTGTTCATGAAAGTGCCATGATGCGGTTGTTTCGTCTTTCGTCAATGACCATCGGTGAAAAGGACGTCTTCCTCCATTACAAAATAATCACAAACAAAGAGTGAAAACAGAAAAACATCAGTGCTTACGAGAAGGAAAAATACCCTGGCAACAAGCATCATGTACCCACAAAGTCCATCAACACTGCAGCAACTGTTCAATGTGGCAGCTCTTTCTCTAAAATAATCATAAAGTTAATTAAAACATTATTAGGTAAAAAAAACTACTAAAATGCTAGTTTGGGGATTTTCAAAATCCTTTTGCCAATATTTACAATGTCACAGAAAATGCTAAAAAAGCCTGCTTGGGAATTTATACAAATAAATAAAGTTGTCTTTTAAAATGAAAAGGCAGCCGGGTTTCAGTTTGCTGCATAATAATATTTCCATACTGAATAATGTAGGCAAATAACTGCTTCTTTAAGCTGCATAGTTAGAAGTTAAGACAAGTCTCACTCTGCATCTATAATACTAGTGCTGTCAGCATCATCGATGGTTCTCCTGTAGCGCACGGTGGAGTTGAATCTGGCCCTGCTCTTCTTATAAACCACGAAGCCGATGGCCGCCAGGAGGGCGGTGAGGACGACCAGGAAGAAGACCAGAGCCACCGGGACGTTCCCTGACCCTGGAGACAACACAGCCAGTCAGAAACACATCTCCAAACTGGCCAAGAAAGTCCCTGTTTCAAGCACATCAATGTTTACAAATATATAATGACCATAACCATTGCGAAGCCGGGGAAATCTATGAGCCATATGCAATCAACTCGTGTTACATGCATTAGCTTGGAGCGGTCACCAGAGCATGCTGCTATCCACATAGTAAAAAAAAGTATGGATGAGTTGGGACTGGTGAACCATTGCGCTTTAGTACTCACGTGCTGGTACTTTGCAGACGATGCGGCTGTGGCTGTCCTTGCAGCTGACTCTGCTCCAGATGCCTCCGTCTGCAGACACCATGACAGCACAGGAGTTCTGCTGGGTCGCTGTCTTCACCCCACTAGCAGAACCCTTGGTCTCCCAGTTAGAGAAGGCCAGAGAGGAACCGTCCACCCAGCCCACTGGCTGACCTGGAAGACAGGAAACACAGATGCATTACTGATTCTATTCTGAGTTAAAATAGACTACTGTAATTTCCGGACTATTAAGCGCACCTGAATATAAGCCGCACCCACTGAATTAAAAAATATATATTATTTTGAACATAAATAAGCCGCACATGTCTATAAGCCGCAGGTGCCTACCGGTACATTGAAACAAATGAACTTTACACAGGCTTTAACGAAACACGTCTTGTAACAAAAATAAATAGGCTTTAACGAAACACGGCTTGCAACAAAAAAAAATAGGCTTTAACGAAACACGGCTTGTAACAAAAATAAATAGGCTTTAACGAAACACGGCTTGCAACAAAAAAATATAGGCTTTAACGAAACACGGCTTGTAACAAAAATAAATAGGCTTTAACGAAACACGGCTTGTAACAAAAAATTCAAAATTTGCAGTAAACAGTAGCCTACCAAGAAAGTAATTGCTCCAGACCAAGCTCCCGTGCAGCAACTCTATTTCCTTTTCCAACAGACAGATCAATCGCCTTCAACTTGAAAGCTGCATTAAATGCATTTCTCTGTGTGTTTGCCATGATGAGGGTGACAAAATGACTACCATAATTAGAATGATGGGAAATTTGAGAGCGCTCGATTTAATCTAAACAGTAAACAAAAAAGTTTTTGACCTTAACCTGTTCGGCAATTTCATTGGTCTAATGAAAGCTTCATGCCGCCAAAAAACTGAGCACGTCACAGAATGTGTTTTTTTTTTGAAAGCGGGAAAAATCCATATATTAGCCGCGTCATTGTTTAAGCCGCGAGGTTCAAAGCGTGGGTAAAAAGTAGCGGCTTATAGTCCGGAAACTACGGTACTTTATTTGAGTATAATGTACTGTATTGGCATGTAGAATTTTTATGTATTTTAAAGTGCCTGACTTTCCAAATGAAGTGCACACAGAACTTCCTAGGATCGAGCATACTGTCCAATATATATATCATGTCTAATAACATCCGTATACAGTAATAAGTAACAAGCCTATCCTATTGTACTGGTCAGGTCAGTTTACCTTGTTTGTCCAGGTCCATGCCGAGCCACACCCTACTGGTGATGAGAGGGTTGTCTGCCATGTAGCCAGAGACAAAGTCATTCTCCTCTTTGGTCATTATGGTCAGAAGCTGTGCATCTGTCAATCAAAGGCAAAAAGAAGGCATACATGCACTGTACTGTAAGTAAGAAACCACCTGATTTGATCGTGGTGTAATAATTAAGCAATAAGGCCTGAGGGGGGTGTGGTATATGGCCAATCTACCACGGCTAAGGGCTGTTCTTATGCACGACACAACGCAGAGTGCCTGGATGTAGCCCTTAGCCGTGGTATATTAGCCATGTACTACAAACCCCCAAGGTGCCTTATTGCTATTATAAACTGGTTACCAATGTAATTAGAATAATCATTTGGAGGGTGCTTATATTTGTCCTGTTACACACAGGTCGATAATGGAAATGTGTTTTTTTTTTGCATATCCCAACTCCCCCTGAGAACCGCAGGGAGTAGGGTAATGGCCTGGGTCGCCATTGTACAGCACTACTGGAGCAATTAGGGCTAAGTACCTTGCTTAAGGGCACAGCGACAGATATGATTTCATATTTATTTTACCTTGTCAGCTCCGGTTTTGGAACCTGCAACCTTTCAGTTACTGGTCCAATGCTCTAACCTCGAAGGCTACCTGCCGCTCCAACAGTAAAAAGTCATTTGTCATACCCTTGGTATACTGTAAGGACTGATATACCACGACTGTCAGCCAATCAGTATTCAGGGCTCGAGCCACCCAGTTTATAATATCTGATATACAACAGCTTTCAGATAATCAGCATCCAGGAACCAAACTACCCGGTTTATAAGAGTAAATATGAAATACTTGTATTTAATCAGGTTGGTTATAGGGAAACCCTTCTCTTACCATAACAACCTAACCCAAGATGCTGCAATAATGTAATGTTCAACGCAACTTATATACAATAACACAGAAATATATACGTGTCAAATAGGAGAGATAGTGGGTGGCTTACCAAGCCTTTCACAGATGCTCTTGGCATCCTCCATGCTGTACACAGAGTAGTTATAGAAGGTCATGTCAAAAGCATAGCAGTGGTCCTGGTGCTCAACCCACTTAGACGAGCCACTGTTCTGAGGGCAGTTGTTGGCCAGCTGGGGAGCTGCGAGGTTCGATCCTGATTCAGACAAACAAACACAGATGACATCAGAGGGATTTATTTTATGGGATCTTAAAAGATTGGTGTGTATACTATGCAAAAAAAATCTGCTCGGATCGCTCATTGACATCAATGTCTTCTTTACACAAGAATTCAAGTTGTGTGTATAATAAATAAATACTAATAGGTTAGGTACTACGACTGTAGGACTGGGTCTTACTCTGAGTGGTGATGTAATACTAATAGGCTAGGTACTGAGACTGTAGGACTGAGTGGTGGTGGTGGTGATGTAATAGACTAGGTACTAGGACTGGGTCTTACTCTGAGTGGTGGTGGTGATGGTGGTGATGTAATAGGTTAGTTACTAGGACTGGGTCTTACTCTGAGTGGTGGTGGTGGTGATGGTGCTGATGTAATAGACTAGTTACTAGGACTGGGTCTTACTCTGAGTGGTGGTGGTGATGGTGCTGATGTAATAGGCTAGGTAATACGACTAGGTCTTACTCTGAGTGGCGATGGTGGTGATGTAATAGACTAGGTACTAGGACTGGGTCTTACTCTGAGTGGGGGTGATGATGGTGATGTAATAGACTAGGTACTAGGACTGGGTCTTACTCTGAGTGGGGGTGGTAATGGTGATGTAATAGACTAGGTACTAGGACTGGGTCTTACTCTGAGTGGGGGTGGTGATGGTGCTGTAATAGACTAGGTACTAGGACTGGGTCTTACTCTGAGTGGGGGTGGTAATGGTGATGTAATAGACTAGGTACTAGGACTGGGTCTTACTCTGAGTGGGGGTGGTAATGGTGATGTAATAGACTAGGTACTAGGACTGGGTCTTACTCTGAGTGGGGGGGTGATGGTGATGTAATAGACTAGGTACTAGGACTGGGTCTTACTCTGACTGGGGGTGGTAATGGTGATGTAATAGACTAGGTACTAGGACTGGGTCTTACTCTGAGTGGGGGTGGTGATGGTGATGTAATAGACTAGGTACTAGGACTGGGCCTTACTCTGACTGGGGGTGGTGATGGTGATGTAATAGGCTAGGTACTAGGACTGGGTCTTACTCTGAGTGGGGGTGGTAATGGTGATGTAATAGACTAGGTACTAGGACTGGGTCTTACTCTGAGTGGGGGTGGTGATGGTGATGTAATAGACTAGGTACTAGGACTGGGTCTTACTCTGAGTGGGGGTGATGGTGATGTAATAGACTAGGTACTAGGACTGGGTCTTACTCTGAGTGGGGGTGGTGATGGTGATGTAATAGGCTAGGTACTAGGACTGGGTCTTACTCTGAGTGGGGGTGGTAATGGTGATGTAATAGACTAGGTACTAGGACTGGGTCTTACTCTGAGTGGGGGTGGTGATGGTGATGTAATAGACTAGGTACTAGGACTGGGTCTTACTCTGAGTGGGGGTGGTAATGGTGATGTAATAGACTAGGTACTAGGACTGGGTCTTACTCTGAGTGGGGGTGGTGATAGTGAGGTAATAGACTAGGTACTAGGACTGGGTCTTACTCTGAGTGGGGGTGGTAATGGTGATGTAATAGACTAGGTACTAGGACTGGGTCTTACTCTGAGTGGGGGTGGTGGTGAGGTAATAGGCTAGGTACTAGGGCTGGGTCTTACTCTGAGTGGGGGTGGTGGTGAGGTAATAGGCTAGGTACTAGGGCTGGGTCTTACTCTGAGTGGGGGTGGTGATGGTGATGTAATAGACTAGGTACTAGGACTGGGTCTTACTCTGAGTGGGGGTGGTGATGGTGATGTAATAGACTAGGTACTAGGACTGGGTCTTACTCTGAGTGGGGGTGGTGATGGTGATGTAATAGACTAGGTACTAGGACTGGGTCTTACTCTGACTGGGGGTGGTGATGTAATAGACTAGGTACTAGGACTGGGTCTTACTCTGAGTGGGGGTGATGGTGATGTAATAGACTAGGTACTAGGACTGGGTCTTACTCTGAGTGGGGGTGGTGATGGTGAGGTAATAGACTAGGTACTAGGACTGGGTCTTACTCTGAGTGGGGGTGGTGATGGTGAGGTAATAGACTAGGTACTAGGACTGGGTCTTACTCTGAGTGGGGGTGGTGATGGTGATGTAATAGACTAGGTACTAGGACTGGGTCTTACTCTGAGTGGGGGTGGTGATGGTGATGTAATAGACTAGGTACTAGGACTGGGTCTTACTCTGACTGGGGGTGGTGATGGTGATGTAATAGACTAGGTACTAGGACTGGGTCTTACTCTGAGTGGGGGTGATGGTGATGTAATAGACTAGGTACTAGGACTGGGTCTTACTCTGAGTGGGGGTGGTGATGGTGAGGTAATAGACTAGGTACTAGGACTGGGTCTTACTCTGAGTGGGGGTGGTGATGGTGAGGTAATAGACTAGGTACTAGGACTGGGTCTTACTCTGAGTGGGGGTGGTGATGGTGAGGTAATAGACTAGGTACTAGGACTGGGTCTTACTCTGAGTGGGGGTGGTAATGGTGATGTAATAGACTAGGTACTAGGACTGGGTCTTACTCTGAGTGGGGGTGGTGATGGTGATGTAATAGACTAGGTACTAGGACTGGGTCTTACTCTGACTGGGGGTGGTGATGGTGATGTAATAGACTAGTTACTAGGACTGGGTCTTACTCTGACTGGGGGTGGTAATGGTGATGTAATAGACTAGGTACTAGGACTGGGTCTTACTCTGACTGGGGGTGGTGATGGTGATGTAATAGGCTAGGTACTAGGACTGGGTCTTACTCTGAGTGGGGGTGGTAATGGTGGTGTTGTAGCAGATGGCTCCGTCCAGCTTGGCATTGCAGTCCATTCTCATCCAGGTGCCATGGGGCGTGATGTACACACAGACACCCTGAGCTGGACCTGGACCTGAGCTGGACCTGACAACAGTGTCAGAGAGTCCCGCCTGACTGTAGTGATACTTAGTCCCATCAGACCACTCATAGGATTGAGAGCCACTAACCTGCGCAGAGAGGGGAGGGAGATGCAATATTACTCCACAAACTTCACACTGGAGGTGATTAGCAAATGTTGCATTTAATGTCTACCTGTCGTTTAGTGCTTTGAACTAAATTGCTGCAAAAGATGAAGTTAATCTCAATAGAAATGGCTGCCGTGTTAGTGGCATTGTGGCTAATCTCCCTTACATCCTGACTGGACAGACCGATCCACAGCGGGAAGCCGTCTCGCTTGGCGATAAGCTCCATGTGAGCATTGTGCCCGGTGTCATGCACGCTGGCCAGGTGTCCGTTGCCGCGGCCACACTCCTCCAGGGCCTGGAACCAGCTCAACTTCCTGGTTATCACGCGGTAGCTCATGTTGCCATAGCGCTCAAAGTCCCTGGCCGACTGATTGTATTCGTCCTTAGAGTCTTGTGGACGAATAAAATGTGTTAATAGAGTCAATCAAGTGCAAAATGTATTATTTAGTTGTAATTTAAAAAAAAATGATAGTACTCCTTGCGAATAGGTGAAGTATGTTTGTCTGAATGGGGTCTACCAACCTTTATCCAGTTTGCAGGCCACGATGCTTCTCTGCTTGAAGGGACTGAAGTGGCGTTTGTTGGTGAATATCTTCCAGACTCCCTCAGTGTTGAGACCTGCCATGAACTCGTCGCTGGCTGAGACGCTTGGTCTTCCATCGACCCAGTTAGAGTACTGAACGTTGGTGCCGTCATACCACTTCATCTGGTTATCTACCAAAGACAGGAGCAACCACTTGACACGACACATTTATTACACGTTTCATCACACAATAATACAACGATGATCAATGAGTAAGCTTCAGGCTTGATGATCCGGTAGACATTTTACAATGATCCAATTTAGTGTCTCCTCATAATACAGGGCAATGAATGATAATATGAAAGTCCAAGCAGCAGCTCAAACATAAGGACACACTAATTGTCCATGCTGAGTGTTGGGGAGATGAATACGGGGAACCCAGTCCAGTCCACTCACCGTTGTCATCGTTGAACACCCCTAGCCAGACAAACTGAACCAGGTCTTTGAAGGGAAGGAGCTGCTCCTTCACAAACTCATTCTCCGCTAAGTTCCTGATGGTCAGGATGTCTGCATCAGCATCTGAGAAGAACATCAACCGGTAACACTTCATAAAGACTTTATTACTCGTACATGAGCAGTGCGTACGTTTAATTAATAAACACCTTCGATCAGAGCACAGATGAAGTCTGTTTTGACCAGGCATCAATGTCCATTTTTGAAATCTCGAAAAAGTCTAATTGAGACTCATAGCGACCAAATGAAGTTGCAGCGATGTAAAAACATAATATTTAAAAAGATATCCAAGGCACTCTCTCTTGTGGAAAAGTTAAAAAGACTGTACACTGAGTATACAAAACATTAAGAACACCTGCTCTTTCCATGACATAGACTGACTAGGTGAATCCAGGTGAAAGCTATGATCCCTTACTGATGTCACTTGTTAAACCCACTTCGATCAGTGTAGATGAAGGGGAGGAGACAGGTTAAAGAAGCATTTTTAAGCCTTTTTGACAATTGAAACATGGATTGTTTATGTGTGCCATCCAGAGGGTGAACGGGCAAGACAATAAATGTAAGTGTCTGTCGTGTCTAGAACTGCATCTGTAATCCCATGGAAAATACTGTATGAAGCGTCGCGGAAAATTACAAAATGAAACATACTATGCTGTTTTTTCTTAGAGAATTGTCCATTGTTTTAGGCTAGTGTTTTTTTCCCCTGATGCAGGCTTGTTGTCTTGTGTGACTTAGTTATAAGTCTGGGTGTACAGATAAGAGCCGGGTGCGACCGCAGTATGTGACATCTCGTTTGTACTGTCTGTAGGAACTCCTCTGTATGGAAACATGCAGGAAGGAACAGACAATGGTGGCAACATCAGCTATCTTAATCTACACAGACAAGCTAAATGCCTTTTATACACCATGTTCACCACCCCTGTTTGCACACATCTGCTAACTGCCACATAGAAAATGAGGTTGGACTTTTCTATAACAGCTGAGAGACAACTCTGTTCATTGGGCTTTCAACTCTGACTCTTCTTAGTGATGGTTGATTGGTTCATTTTTGCAAATCTTATAATAAAATTGTTTGAAGGAATCTGCAGTCTCTCTTCCTATAGAATTTCTCGGACAATTGGGATATAGTACACAGTGAGGGTCTCAAGGCTCTAAAACACCATCTTCAACTCAGGCCAGAGGGAGGCACATCCCCACAGTTTCTCTAACAAAGCGGGCACTAAACAATAACGTTGTTCTTTTTCTTTTTTCTTCCAACTATTTTTCAGGTCCAACTAACTCTACAGACAAGTCAAATGGCCAGTAATGGCCGCCTGTTTTGCACCCAACTACGCAAATGTGTTTTTAGGACTATGGTTGGAGAGATTTTTTGTTTGATCCTCTTAATCCATTTTGTTGATCAAATCATGTGGTACAGAGGATATATATGACAACATTGTGTTGTTTGGATCACCTGAAAATGAACGGCTTCAGCTCCACACAGAGGCATCACGCCCATTTCAGCGACTACAACGCATTTGTGACAAGGGGGATGATTTCCAATATAAAGTTGTTGAAACAGAGATACAAATCAAGTGTTCTCAATCAATCCATAATAAAGGATAAATCCTTGGAAAGAGAAAATATGCTCAGACAATACCAAAGGCCCCAAAAGTCAAACCAAATGTATTTTGTTACCTAGTACTGCAGAGGCATCTCAAATAAAGAATATCATCAAACAGAATTGGAGTATCATAGAAATTGACCCTGCTTTAGGTTAAGTTTCTACCGAGCTTCCATGCTTTTCTTATAGACACGCGCCCACCCTACGGGACAAGCTGGTGCAGTCAAATAACCCCCCCGCAGTCAAAGCCAACTGGCTTTCCAAACCCACTGGCACCTTCCTGTGAGGACACTGCAACCACTGCCCCAACATAAAAAAAAACAAGATGTTCAATTACACAAGGAAATAACTTACCAAATCCAATCTTTTGCCAATTGCAACACTGTGTTTGTTGTTTATAGGTTGGAGTGCTCATGTGGTTGTTTTTATATTGGTTGCACAAAAAGGATGCTAAAAGACAGACTGGCAGAACATAAATATGCCATCAAAACAGTGAATGACAATTATCCCACGGCCGTGCATTACCAACAAGCCCGCCATGGTAGAGGCCATGGCCATAGAGGTGGTATCCATCAACAAGATGGGGGATTACAGGCTTCAGTGTCTTTACAAAGGGAAACTTTCTGGATACACACACTCAAAGCTACTGGCTTTCAGGGTTGAACAATGAAATAGATTTTGCTCCTTTTTTGTTATTGTACTTTGTAATTATTATATATATATATTTTTAAATTCATCTTCAGTTGTTTATTTGTGTGAAACATTGTATTGGCCCATAGTTACATTTGATTGATTTACTTGTATTTGTTTATTCTCTGGTCGTTCATTTCACCTGTCACTACTATGCACCTGTGAACCCTTCAGAAGGCCGCTGAGCAATACACGTTGGTGAGTTCAAATCTTTTGCTATGCAATAGCTGCTAAAATAAAGGATTTTTCATTTTCCCACAAGAGAGAATGCTTTGGATTTTTGGAAGTATGTTTTTACACCGCTGCGACATCATTTGGTCGCTATAAATTATACCCCATTCTCCAATGAGCATCTCTTCGTCTTCATATCTGATGCCAAAGCAACGCTCCCCCTTTTTTGCATTTCTAATTGAGACTATAAGACATGTTTCTAATATGTATCTTGTTTACGGAGGTCTTCACAGTACAAATGGTTCCTGACTGGTGTCTGCCAAACGGTGTCCTTGCTCCTTACCCAGTTTCTTGCACGTCTGAAGTATCTGGCCCTTGTCAAACTCTTCCCATCTGGACCATGCCAGTTGGAAGGTGTAGCAGTTATTCTTGAAGGGGATCCAGTTTGGCCCGCTGCTCTTGTGAGGACATTTCACAGCCCTGGCCTCAGGGGTGGTGTTAGTCTTTTCTGGAAACATTGAAAGTGTTTATTCATAAAAATAAAAAAAAAAGCCAAAATACACAGTTGCTGTCTGAGGAGAGTGCTTGGTTTATTTTCATCCCGTCTTGTTTTAATTATGCCACTTAACAGACAATTGTATCCAAAGTGCTTACACTTTTGGTATGACTATTACATTACAAGACCCCAGCTCTTACCAACTGAACCACTGTATTGCTGTCTTACCGTGTGGAACATGGCAGATAGCCCCTGCCAACTGTTCCATACACTCCTTAGCCTTCCAGAAGCCGTCCGTGTCCAGGAAGACACAGCGTCCAACAGTGGGCTCTGAGGACCACCGACTAAACATAGTGTGACTGTGGTCTGTCCAGCGGTAGTGGGCACCATCCTGACAATACAAAATGCTGAGTGAGTTCCTTATTTATTTAACCAGGCAAGTCAATTAAGAACAAACTGATCTGCACTGTAGAATCTGTGAAATCGTCATTATGAAATCAGCCACTATCATCCAGTGATTGCAGAACTGAAGGAACAGGATGGGTGTGACCTATTCTACATGGTGACGGCTCCACCGAGCCTCCCAATGGGCTACCGGTTGTTTGCTTTGCCATATTACCTTAAACCCATCCCTTTCTTTTAGATCTGCGAACACCAACGGGTTAGGGTGAAGAGCTATGGCCACTTACGTCTACGCTGAAGAGGCCGATCCACATGGGGCTGCGTGCGCGGGTGACGTGCACGGTGAGGACCGACTGCTGCAGGGTGTCGGCTACGCTGGCCAGGTCCATGTTCTGGTTACTGCACTCCTCCAGAGCCTCGAACCACGTCATGTTCTTCTGAACCACCTTAAAGGTGTGGTTGTTGACCTGGAATGGCTCCAACTGGAATTGGGGCTCCTCTGGCTTGTCTGAGAACATGAGAGGGATTTAAAGGGGTCAAGCGAGGGTTCAAACCCTATTCGATATGCTCAATTTCCACTCCACAAAACAGTAGCAATCAAGTAACAACTATCAATGATATCAGTCTACTTCGTACACTTAATATCGAGAGTCTTTCTATCACAAGCCTTCTGACTGTAGAGTCCACACATAATCCATTCTTTCACCAACACGGACAAGATAAGCACAGATAATTGGTTGTGTTTGCTGCCCTCTGCTGCTAGGTAGCGGTGGTGTACCTGCGTAGTGCTGGCAGATGGTCACATATTGCTGGTCAGAGCAGGAGGTGTAGTCCCAGGAGCCCATCATAGCAGAGCTGGGGTCGTTGAACACGAAGACACACAGCTCCATGCTCTCTGGGTCATGAAGCTGCAGACAGACACAACAACAACAGGGACACAGAGAGTTAGTTCTAGGTTATGATGACCTTGAACTTTGAGAGATGTGGAACATGTTTTTTAGAGACTGGTATAGTATAGTATAGTCTATCATAGTAATGTTTATGTAGTTCCATCATTTGTTTAAAAAGACTACCTGCACGCACTTTTACCAGTGGTTAAAGAACATTTAATTTCTTCCTGGTATGGAGACCTCCTATTGGTGAACGCGCTTATTATTGTTTTATGGGCCTAATCATGGAATTACATATAGAATCCCAATTCATTTAATAGGATCTCTATGGGCCTAATCATAGAATTACATATAGAATCCCTATTCATTTAATAGGATCTCAATGGGCCTAATCATAGAATTACATATAGAATCCCTATTCATTTAATAGGATCTCTATGGGCCTAATCATAGAATTACATATAGAATCCCTATTCATTTAATAGGATCTCTATGGGCCTAATCATAGAATTACATATAGAATCCCTATTCATTTAATAGGATCGTTATGGGCCTAATAGTAAGGCTTTGTCATCTTAACTTTTAAAATGTATTAGCCTACTTTTTAATGTGGCATAATCACAACCAGTCATGTTCTCAACTGATTTTCAAACAATCCAACATGTTTCTGATAGTATTTAAGTTCATCTTGGATGCATATTTTATGTCGCTGAAAGAAATGGCACCTTTAGGCCACCCAACAGGTTTCTCAGTCTCTCAAAATGCTGAAAGAAATAAATCAGATTTCTCCACTCTTGTTCCTGAGACAAAAGTAACATTTGGTCTATCATTTTACTGTGCGGAAAGCTTAATTCTGCAGAAGTTAATATTATAATAGGCTACATGTGAGGCCTACTGTCCTTTTCCAGACTTCAGTTACTATTGGGTTACTTATATTATGGCATCTATACGGTGCCATTTGATAAATGCAAAGAGACCACTTACAAAACACCACAAAGTGTTATGAATGACATTCTGTTATTGTCATCCATTAGCCTGCACAAGTCTTGTAACCTGAATTGATGCGTACACTGCTGCGGTCTCAGCCACTCTTCTCTGCCTTGGCAAAATGACAGTGTTATCATCGAACTACACCGCATTTTGAAGCGTATTCCACAAGTTTTCAAGTCTATTCACACATTTTTCATGCGACTCGCATGCGGCAATGATAAATAGTGTAATAGCCTACAGTTTTCTTAAAATCTGTTTTAATTACTGTGATAGGCTCATGTTTTACCGGTATGGGGTACCCCACTATTCTAGCTTACTTTCACCCCTGATTCTGACCAACTGCCTATGAGGGGAGTATACCTGGTATTTTTACACTAAAACTATTCTATGATTTCAGTTGAATGTTAAAAGAGGTATGCTTATTGGACATGCTACCTGGGGTTCGATGGAATTCTAAGTTATAACTCAACTCATTGATCCCTGTGGCCAAGCTGAATAGAACTGAGTAGTGAAGTGAGCGGGAACTCACGTTGACGAGCATGGGCCTGAATAGGCCGTGAAGCAGGGGGTTAAAGTTGAGGTAGGAGACCGGGGAGTCATCCACCCACTCTGGTTCCTGCTGTTTGAGTTTCAGGCCAATCCATGTCTTCTGGGGCTGCTCCGGCAACAGCGAGGTCACAAAGTCTGACCACAACAAACAGATAGGCGCAACTAGTCAACAACTGCTGGTTAAGACTGACGTTGAAAGGACATCAATCATTGGTCATCTCATGTCTAGGAGAATGGAAGGTTGTCTATTGACAAACGTGATGAATAAAAAGACAGACAGGTAAAAGAGATCCACTAGAAGGTTTACTACTCACCCTGTTCAACTTGGTCTGTGATAGTGAGTAGAGTTCCTCTCATCGACTGACACTGCTCGTTGGCTTGTTGAAAAGTAACGTACAGATGCTTGATCACCACGTAGCACTGGAAAAGGCAACGACAACATTCAATAACAATGATTAGAAACTGGGTGGTTTAAGCCCTGGATGCTGATTGGCTGACAGCTGTGGTATATCAGACCGTAAACCACGGGTATGACAAAACATGTATTTTTACTGCTCTAATTACATTGGTAACCAATTTATAACAGCAATAAGGCACCAAGGGGTTGGTGGTATATGGCCAATATACCCCAGCTAAGGGCTGTATGCAGGCATTCTGCGTTGTGTCGTGCATAAGAACAGACCTTAATCGTGGTATATTGGCCATATAACACACCCATTCTTGCTTACACAGAATGTACCTGTATGTAGACTAGGTCAGAGGATGGACTCATTGTCAAGGCTGGAATGGAACGAATGAAATAGTATCACAACTGGCTTCCATGTGTTTTATACCGTTCCATTCATTCCATTTCAGCCGTTACTATATGACCGTCTAGTGACACCAGCCTCCAGTGTGTGTGTGTGTACGACAGACTGACCTTGTCCCTGAAGTGTAAATAGTCGCTCTCACAGGGCAGACCATTGGGGTGAGGGTCTCCAGGGTGGGTCTCTATAGCCGTGGTGTTGTGTCTCTCACACACGAATGGCAGCTGCAGCTCACAGCTGTACTCGTACTCTGGATGGGCAGGAGTGTGAGTGAGTGAGTGTGTGTGTGTGACCGGAAGGTAACAACCCACTGGGCACACATTGTGGTTGAATCAACATTGTTTCATGTAAAGTGTTGTGTCCCATGTTTCATGACCTGAAATAAAAGATCCCAGAAATGTTCCATACGCACAAAAAGCTTATTTCTCTAAAATGTTGTGCACAAATTTGTTTACATCCCTGTTAGTGAGCATTTCGACTTTGCCAAGATAATCAATCCACCTGACAGGTGAGGCCTTTCAAGAAACTAATTAAACAGCATGATCATTACACAGGTGCACCTTGTGCTGGGGACGATAAAAGGCCACTCTAAAATGTGCAGTTTTATCACACAACACAATGCCACAGATGTCTCAACTTTTAAGGGGGTGTGCAATTGGCATGCTGATGGCAGGAATGTCCACTAGAGTTGTTGCCCGCGAATTTAAAGTTAATTTCTCTACAATAAGCCGCCTCCAACGTCGTTTTATAGAATTTGTCAGTACGTCCAACCGGCCTCACAACCGCAGACCACGTGTATGGCGTTGTGTGGGCGAGCGGTTTGCTGTTGTCAGTGTTGTGTACAGAGTGCCCCATGGTGGTGTGGGGTTATGGTATGAGCAGGAATAAGCTACGGACAACGAACACAACTGCATTTTATCATAGCAATTTGAACGCAAAGAGATACAGTGACGAGGTCCTGAGGCCCATTGTCGTGCCATTCATCATCCGCAGCCATCACCTCATGTTTCAGCGTGATAATGCACTGCCCCATGTCACAAGGATCTGAACACACTTCCTGGAAGCTTATAATGTCCCAGTTCTTCCATGGCCTGCATACACACCAAACATGTCACCCATTGAGCATGTTTGAGATGCTCTGGATCGACGTGTACGACAGCGTGTTCCAGTTCCCGCCAATATCCAGCAACTTCGCACACCCATTGAAGAGGAGTGGGAAACATTCCACAGGCCACATGCAACAGGCCACATGCAACAGCCTGATCAACTCTATGCGAAAGAGATGTCGCGCTGCATGAGGCAAATGGTGGTCACACCAGATACTGACTTTTTTTTAAAGGTATATGCGACCAACAGATGCAAATTTTTATTCCCAAACATGTGAAATCCATAGATTAGGGCCTAAAGAATTTATTTAAATTGACTGATTTCAATATGAACTGTAACTCAGTCAAATATTTACAATTGTTGCATGTTGCATATTTTTGTTCAGTATAAATCAATGTATTTAACCCGATTAACAGGTTGTTACATCAATCTAATTGACATAATCATCAGAACTATGTATACATTGCAATCTAGTAAATTCCACATAGAAACGTACAAAATATGTTTTAATCATATATTCAATATACAGTATATTGGGTGGTTAAATCATATATTGATTGAATGGTTGGTTGATTGGTTGAAATTGTCGAATTTTAGATTTAATTACCGGTAGACAAATTTTATTTGACCTTGTTTCAATGTTGATAGTAAAATGGTATGTTTGAACCAACGTCATTGTTTCAACGTCAAGCTAAATAAAAATATATATTGAAATAAAATGTGTAGCTACAGTCCAATGATTTCTGCCTGAACAGTGACTCCTACTGGAATATGAGGAGTCATTTTTATTTAACCTTTTATTTAACTAGGCAAGTCAGTTAAGAACAAATTCTTATTTACAATGACGCCCTATGGGACTTCCAATCACGGCCAGATGTGATGTGGCCTCTTGCATGGAGATGCAGTGTCTTAGACCACTGCGCCACTCGGGAGCCCGAACGAGTCTACAACTCAGATGCCTACCTCTAAGTACCCTGCTTAGCTCTGGAAACACAACCCATTGAGACATTTAGAAGTAGTTACCATTAGCTCTTTAAATACGAAGCCAAATTCATGATATTCATGACTTTTACCTTTTGATATTTTCTTGTACATGAAGGATGGTTGGTTGATTTCAAATTAAATCTACAAGTTAATTATTTGAAGTTTGATTTACTGCTATTCCTAAAGTTAGATTTTTGGTTGAGACGGAGACGTGAATCCAACATACCAATAATAAATTTGGAGACAAACTGGATAATGAATTGAGAACGCAACCAAATATCAACATTTGAAGGAGATCTTCTACAGGGATAGTATATATAGGGCCTATTGTATATAATGAATAACATACAGTCAGCTCCAAAAGTATTGGGAGACTAACACATTTTTTGTTGTTTTGGTTCTGTACTCCAGCACTTTGGATTTGAAATGATAAAGTCAACAATTTGAGGGTATTTCCATCCATATCGGGTAAACCGTTTAGAAATTACAGCACATGGAAACATGTTGTATTCTTATTTACAGTACAAGTGACTCCAAAATGACACAATACAATATTTACCATACATTTTGTTGGGCACAAAATAATCTGACACAAATCCAAATTTGGTGCCCAACAAAATGTATGGTAAATATTGTATTGTGTCATTTTGGAGTCACTTGTACTGTAAATAAGAATACAATATGTTTCCAAACACTTCTACATTAATGTGGTTGCTACCATGATTACAGATAATCCTAAATGAATCGTGAATAATGATGAGTGAAAAAGTTAGATGCACAAGTATCATGCCCCCCCAAAAAATGCGAGCCTCCCCTGTTATTGCAATGGTGAGAGGTTAGCATGTCTTAAAATCAGACCGATGTAACAACCTGTTAGCACATTTATTGAAGTTTTCACCTAATTTCAATGTTTACAACACTGTTTAAAATCAGATGAAAACAGCGCTGGGTGATTACTTTTTCAAATCCAATGTATTTTCCACGTTCACAAATTACGTTGAACAACGTGGATTCAACCAGTGTGCGCCCAGTGGGAAGGGTCATAGTAACCAACAGTCTACAGTATAATCCTTTCTACATGATCTAAAGGAAACAATTTGATTTCAACTACTCTTTGTGCTGTAGTCACGTTTCTATTCACCTGGGAAGATGTTCTTGTCACTGATGGTTGTACACCTGCCCAGGAACGCAGCGTGGTAGTATTGCATATGGGATAACCTAGAGGACAGGAGTAGAAAGTCATTCACTCTTATTCTAACATTTGACTTGAATTTTGATCACAAGACACGTTTTGGAGGCAGTGTTTTAGAACGTGTGTTGCTGGGTGACCGTGTCATGGGGGTCGTTGTTGGTTGGTGAGGTGTGACCTGCCACGTGACCGCGTGACTGTGTGACTCACCTCATGGGGAAGTAGTGTCCAGTGTCTCTTATATCCACCCACCAGCTCTGCTTCCCTGCTGGCATCTGCCCAATCAGGTCACAGGTCAATGAATAAATAAACACACGAGGACAAAACAAAGCCACTCCCTGCTGCTCTCTCTAACACACAGTGCTCCCTCTCTCTCTTTTGATCAATGCTGTCTTCATTTTATTAGGATAGTTCAGTGGCCACCTTCTTCCTCTCCGTTCCTGCTCTATATCCATTACAATCAGGGTTGATATACTAGCCTTAAAGCTGAAATCTGCATGAGAGCAAACAGCGCCAATGTTCGCCCCCAGCACGTTATTGTTTTCATTCTGTTGATGAAACAGAGGAGAGGAACATCCAGCATCGTGGTTAAAAAACCCCCCAAAAATGTAGTTCCATCACTTGTTTAAAGACTACCTGCAGTTGTAGGTGCAATGAAGTCAGCGGAAAACTATGTTCGTTGTTGGAAGGAACTTCTTTGTTGGTGTAATATTGCAAACAAACGTGGCAGTCACTCCATTATAGATTCCAGCTTTAAACGGTTTCTTATACTAACTAGGTTTATACCGTACAGTAAGTCTGGCAAAAAGTTATGGTGTATGGTTTGTTCACCACGGTACTGTAATTGCACTATACTGTACCTGTGGCAGATTATTATGGATCTTTATGGCTGCGTTGGAGCTTTGTGGTACTGCCAGCTTGCTGCCGTGGCTGTTGCAGTACAAACTAGCCTCCTCGTGTGGCAGCTTTGGTTCCGTCACAAACCAGAACTCGTTACCGTCAATGAATATGGACGTCTCATGGTGCCCACCTGCAACAGATCAATACCATTATTCTCAAATCCTATTTTTAGTACTCAATATATAAAAAACCTCAGCTCATACTTCATAACTGATGACTTGACATACATTGGTGTATAATTTCATCAGAAAAAGTCGAGAAATATTTATAAACCTACATGTCAACACCACTTACCAGGATTGTACCACACTGGGTTCTCAGGGGTTTTTCCTATTTCAGAATGAACAAACAAACAGTTATTTTCAACATCGAGAATGCAAGATTGAAAGTGTAAAGGTCACCAAACATGTCCCCAAACTCTGATTCCTAAACTGGGTTTCTTGTAGAAATGGACAGAGGACTGTTTATGTTGACCAAAGGATTCAACGTGGGACAAGCAGACACTACACAAGAGACTCTTCTGAGTTGAAACTAAGGAGGAGCTAGGACACGTTCACAATCACACGGCCTGTGTGTGTGTGTGTGTGTGTGTGTGTGTGTGTGTATAGTTACCGCGGGGGATCTGGCAGACCCACTCCAGCCTGGCGTCACAGTGGAATGGGGTGGCGTAGAACGGCAGAGGAGGGAACTCATGCATCAGGAAGACAAATAAACTCCTAAAGGTTCCTTTCAGTGTCTGGTTAAAGAGAGAGAGAGAGAGAAAGAGACGACAAGCCATGACGCATACTGGCATTTCAACATCGACATGAGATATGACATTACAACCGTAATGTAGCTCCTTCACAGGTAGGGAGGGAGCTCGATAACGGAGCATGGGATGTAGGAAGAAGCTGACGGGTTGAAGGAGTGACATCTGCCATGACCAACCACCAGCAGATGTTATGCAGTGTTGAGGCTGTATCCCAGCATCGGAACCCACCCACCTTAAAGGCTGTGCAGCCGCGGTTGTACTCATCATCCTCGTGGAACTCTTGGGGGAAAATAGCCATGGACACCTTCGGATGAATCACGACATGCATATTATCAGAATGGTTACTTATTATAGTCTCTCTACGGGAGTTACACACAGACGTGCAATGTGTTTTCCTCTACTCACAGGCCTGTTGTCGCTCCACTCCCAGGAACCAGCAGCTGGGTTTCTCCTGTTCAGCCCCACCCAGAAGAACCGGTCATCACTGGGACAGACAGGACACAAACACTGTGAACAAACATCTAATTCTCACATCTTTTTTGTTGTTGTTTATTATAATTTTTTGAGGGCTCAAAAGGCAGTGTTTAAACAACCTTCCAGTGTCTTAAGTATGTTGTTGCTAGTGATTGAACCTTCCCCCTGCAGAGCATTGCAGGACAGGGGGGTGTCCTGGTGTGAACCATACTTGTTACTATTGACAGGAATCAGATGACATTAGCATAAAGACGAGACCATGTGAATTTGAAAACATATGTGTGTGGTAACTGTGGTGGGTGCTGTGGAGCAGGTTGAGAGCTTCAAGTTCCTTGGTGTCCACATCACCAACAAACTAGAATGGTCCAAACACACCAAGACAGTCGTGAAGAGGGCACGACAGTGCCTATTCCCCCTCAGGAAACTAAAAAGATTTGGCATGTGTCCTGAGATCCTCAAAAGGTTCTACAGCTGCAACATCGAGAGCATCCTGACTGGTTGCATCACTGCCTGGTACTGCAATTGCTCGGCCTCCGACCGCAAGGCACTACAGAGGGTAGTGCGTACGACCCAGTACATCACTGGGGCAAAGCTTCCTGCCATCCAGGACCTCTACACCAGGCGGTGTCAGAGAAAGGCCCTGAAAATTGTCAAAGACCCCAGCCACCCCAGTCATAGACTGTTCTCTCTACTACCGCATGGCAAGCGGTACCGGAGTGCCAAGTCTAGGACAAAAAGGCTTCTCAACAGTTTTTACCCCCAAGCCATAAGATTCCTGAACAGGTAATCAAATGGCTACCCGGACTATTGTGTGCCCCCCCAACCCCTCTTTTACACTGCTGCTACTCTCTGTTTATCATATATGCATAGTCACTTTAACTACACATTCATGTACATATTACCTCAATTGGCACAACTTACCGGTGCCTGTATGTAGCCTCGCTACTGTTATTTTTCACTGTCTTTTAACTGTTGTTTTATTTCTTTACTTACCTATTGTTCACCTAATACCTTTTTTGCACTATTGGTTAGAGCCTGTAAGTAAGCATTTCACTGTAAGGTCTACACCTGTTGTATTCGGCGCACGTGACAAATAAACTTTGATTTGATTTGTTGGCGTCCGTTACAGTGGTGGGAACTAGAGCAGTGTGTAAGCTCTGGCCTATGACAGATATGGCAGTGTGGTGTGTATGTGTTTCACTGTATAAAGCTGGCATTAAGTTGCTGTTGTTGGAATGTGGTTATGAACATGCCTACATAATTCACATTGTTTAGTTGAGGTGACTAGACCAGTCTGACTACTGTGGCTGAGTTTGTGTTACCGCTGAGTTTGTGTGTTATCACTGTGTGTGCGTGCGTGTGAGTATATGCGCGAGTGGTGTGTGCAGCGTGTGTGTGTGTGGGTGCAAGGGCCCCTACCTGATGGAGTCTCTCATGACATAGTTCAGGGCTCCCATCTCCTGTGGGTGGTTGAAGCTGGGTAGATGGGCCCCTAGGGCCTCACAGAACCTCTCTGCCTCCTCCCAGGACCGCTTACGACTCAGCCTCTCCTCTTGGAACACCTGGCACAGCATTGCCACGGTTACCAATGCTAACACACCAACACCCTACGGTAATGTTGTTATAACACACTAACATACCGCAATCGGGTCGTCATGAGACCTCAATGTGCAACGACACAGTAACTTAAACCAACAAGGTCACTAAGGCGCAGCGAGGGGACACACGCTGGTGACTGAAGTAAACTGGATCTGCGTTAATTCATTTCAAGGACACACACAGGCCTACACACACCTTGTAGCAGTAGGAAATGCCAGGCCTGGATGTCCATCCATCTGGACAGGGGAGGTTAGGGTCAGGCTCAGGCTCTAGGGGCTGTGGAGCGGCGATGTCTCTCTTACAGATGGAGCCAGCTTTAAACATGGTGCAGTTCTTTACCACCCATTTACCCAGAGGCTTGGCTGTGGACATCACTGCACAGCCCCCTGCTAGGGCTGAAACACACACACAGACACACACGTAAGTAACTCGCATACACACGTATGTAACACACACAGACACACATGTAACTCACGCACACCCATCAAGTGTTTCTCTCCACCTCGCATCACTGAAACTCCAACAGGGTTAAACCCTTAAACCCAAATACAGAATACTTCACAGTCTGGACTAACCTGGTTCAAACCAGCCCCAGTTGGTGTATGCGACATTGGTTCCCGAGCCATCCTGAGTGACCCACTGGTACTCCCCTGTAGTCTTTATGTCCTGGAGGCCGGTCCAGAAATACTGGCTCTTTACGTTGATCTCTTCCACAAGGAGTCTATTGATGAAGGCCTGTTCGAACCTGTGGAGAACACATTGAAGAACGATTGAGCCTGCATCCCAAATACCACTCTATTCCCTATGTGGTGCACTACTTTTGACCTTACACCTGTACAAGAGGGAACAAGACAATTAGCGAGACCACGCTGAGTGTTGAGAGGTAATGTGGAATGCTGTTGGGTTTTGGCACCCTTCCACGGCAATTTCTCAGAAACACAGCGTTTACTTTACAGTGACTGGAAAAGAAAGAGTTAAAAGGAGGACTGAAAGAGATAAGATGGAACGGCTGTACCTGTTGTTTATGGTGAGATCACACCTGTCCTTGAACGACACTTCTTTAGAGTCCACTTTGTAGCACGAGTTCCCATGTCTCCTCCAGTCCTTCAGGAAGGGGAAGAGATAAAATAAATAATCATTGAACTGTTCCTCTACAGCTAGATGCCGTTTGTTGTTTGTCCCCAGAAACGAAAACAAAACGAACAAATGAAACAAATGAAATCCATCAAAGGAGCTCAACCAAACTCCAGAAGGTACAGCTTGTCCTCAGAAGAGAAGGTTGGGGCTGGGGAGCGATGCTTACCCCTTCAGGAGGGCATCCTGACGTAGAAGACTCATTCACCTCTCCTTTCTTCTGACACATGAAAGGCAGCTTCTGGTCACAGCTCCGAACCCTCCAGCCATGAGACTGGACCACAGGAAAAGGAGATAAAGGCATGGATCTAGAGATACCGTACATAGACTTCCTATAAATGCCCAACATCTAAGGTCTGCTATGAGCACAATGTCATGTTGATGCTATTAAGTGAGCAATGGGACCTGCTGTCTATTTCTTAGCAAATTGTTAGCCTATCAAAGCATGATATTGTCATAACATATCCATAAGTAGCCAAGCAAGATGTGTTGTAGGCTAAACCATCTTGCCAATTATCACACACACACACACCCACAAACATGACACACACACCTCTCCAGAGTAGGAGACGCAGCCAGAGTCTCCTGAGGGTTGGATAGGATGATTCCTGTCCCAGTAGGTGAAGGAGACTGGTGTCTCATCAGCCCAGCTAAGGATGGCGGGGTTCCCTGTCCCCATCAGACCGATCCACACGTCCAACACAACATCTGACAGGAGGCCACCACAACATAACACTCCATTGATCATTGATTGATTGATACTGATGATCGAGCATATAGTTGAAGTCGGAAGTTTAAAACTCATTTTTCAACCACTCCACAAATGTATTGTTAACAACCTATAGTTTTGGCAAGTCGGTTAGGACATCTACTTTGTGCATGACACAAGTAATTTTTCCAACAATTGTTTACAGACAGATTATTTCACTTAAAATTCACTGTATCACAATTCCAGTGGGTCAGAAGTTTTCATACACTAAGTTGACGGTGCCTTTAAACAGCTTGGAAAATTGCAGAAAATGATGTCATGGCTTTAGAAGCTTCTGATAGGCTAATTGACATCATTTGAGTCAATTGGAGGTGTACCTGTGGATGTATTTCAAGGCCTACCTTCAATCTCAGTGCCTCTTTGCTTGACTTCATGGGAAAATCAAAAGAAATCAGCCAAGACCTCAGAAACAAAAATTGTAGACCTCCACAAGTCTGGCTCATCCTTGGGAGCAATTTCCAAACGCCTGAAGGTACCACGTTCATCTGTACAAACAATAGTACGCAAGTATAAACACCATGGGACCACGCAGCCGTCATACCGCTCAGGAAGGAGACGTGTTCTGTCTCCTAGAGATGAACGTACTTTGGTGCGAAAAGTGCAAATCAATCCCAGAACAACAGCAAAGGACCTTGTGAAGATGCTGGAGGAAACAGGTACAAAAGTATCTATATCCACAGTAAAACTAGTCTTATATCGACATAACCTGAAAGGCCGCTCAGCAAGGAAGAAGCCACTGCTCTAAAACCGCCATAAAAAAGCCAAACTACGGTTTGCAACTGCACATGGGGACAAAGATCGTACTTTTTGGAGAAATGTCCTCTGGTCTGATGAAACAAAAATAGAACTGTTTGGCCATAATGACCATCGTTATGTTTGGAGGAAAAAGGGGGAGGCTTGCAAGCCGAAGAACAACATCCCAACCGTGAAGCGGGTGGTAGCATCCTTTTGTGGGGGTGCTTTACTGCAGGAGGGACTGGTGCACTTCACAAAATAGATGGCATCATGAGGGAGGAAAAGTATGTGGATATATTGAAGCAACATCTCAAGACATCAGTCAGGAAGATAAAGTTTGGTCGCAAATGGATCTTCCAAATGGACAATGACCCCAAGCATACTTCCAAAGTTGTGGCAAAATGGCTTAAGGACAACAAAGTCAAGGTATTGGAGTGGCCATCACAAAGTCCTGACCTCAATCCTATAGAAAATGTGTGGGCAGAACTGAAAAAGCATGTGCGAGCAAGGAGGCTTACAAACCTGACTCAGTTACACCAGCTCTGTCAGGAGGACTGGGCCAAAATGCACCAACTTATTGTGGGAACCTTGTGGAAGTCTACCCGAAACGTTTGACCTAAGCTAAATAATTTAAAGGCAATGCTACCAAATACTAAACTTCTGACCCACTGGGAATGTGATGAAAGGAATCAAAGCTGAAATAAATCACTCTCTACTATTATTCTGACATTTCACATTCTTAAAATAAAGTGGTGTTGCTAAATGACCTAAGACAGGGAATTTTTACTAGGATTAAATGTCAGGAACTGTGAAAAACTGAGTTTAAATGTATTTGGCTAAGGTGTATGTAAACTTCCGACTTCAACTGTACCTAAAACAGCACAAGCCTCTCACAGAAGATAACAGAGCATTTCAACTATGTATCTCTGGCCAATGGCATGTCTTCCCCACACAGCACAACCGAACCGGTGTTATCTAACAGTTATCCACAGTAAAATGATTTAGATGCCTAATGATAAGCACGATAATGCCCTTCCTTGAATCATGACTGATACCTATCACTAGAAGTCTCTAGCCATGCCTCGGGGCAATACAATGCCATACACGACAATTGTGGTTGGTTTCTCTGAGGATGCTTTGTACCTGCATGGAACTGAGTGCTGATCATCTCCATGCTGTCCAGGCTGTGTAGACTGACCAGGCCTCCTCCGATGGTCTTACAGTAATTCTCGGCCTGAGCAAACATCTTTGGTTCATCCTTCACCAGCTTGTAACAGAACATGTTCCAAGGGGCCCAGCCCTCGTCACATATGGTGGATTTATACACCAAAGGCTCTGCAGAGAAAACATGATCAAGGAAAGATAGATAGAAATAATATTGTGTGAGTTAAAAGGCTAGGATGGCCTGACATGTAAATCAAACATTTGAGCACTTGGAAGAGCACACCAAAGACAAAAAACAGTGTGAAAAATACATGAGTTGAGATGCAAAGCTAGGATGGCCTTAAAATGCAGTGTTTCAGCACCTTGGAAAAGCGCTACATAAATCCCTTTGGCAGAGGAAAGAAATCCAGTACATCTAATTGGAGGATAAAAGAGTAAGACCTTCCCTATTAATGTGATAAACTGGTTGACTCTTACCTGTTGCTACTGACTGGGTGACGTTGACGTTTTTCTTACAGATGTAGGGAAGTTTTTTATCGCAGATCTCACTCTCGTAGTAGTTTTTCGAATTCATGAGTCCACAGTCTGACTCCCTTAGGATTGATGTGTGTGGCATTGCTACACACAAACGCACGCACGCACGCACACACACACACACACACACACACACACACACACACACACACACACACACACACACACACACACACACACATACTCACACTCTTAGTTTAGCTTTCCTAATGAACCAGGAAATCAGTAGTTAGTTCTGTTTGTTTATCAAAGTTAGCAGGCTTGCTCATTGATCCTGCTTTGTAGTAAACTCCTCGGTACTGAGGGTGAACAATAACGCAACCCAGAGAGGTCAAAGGGCACTGAGTAAGGACAGTGACGTCATCACCACTCTGACAGAGCAGTCCAGTCCCAAATGGCAGCCTATTCCCATATACAGTGCACTAATTTGACCAGGCCACACGCTAATGTTTATATACAGAGGCCCATTCAGGCAAGTTGACTTGTTATTCAAGCTCGTTTACGACAATCCTCAAGCACACACACTGCCTGGCCCTGTGCAGTGCTGCGTCCAGTCACAATGACCCTGCCTGCCTTCTCACAACACAACACTGGCCTCTTTGTTTCCCTGGTGGCATTGTGACACAGGCTGGAGAATGAGATGGGTGCCAGGCAGTAGGGTGGCATGGCTGTGGCATACCTGTACCAACCAATGCGTGTACTATACAGTACTTCTGCCATGGTTGTATCGTTGTACTATAAATAGTTGTAACCTAGTTGTGACATTGCTATAGCCATATATGTACCATAGTTGTACCACAGTTGTCCAAAGTACCATGCTAGAGAAGTATGTCTGTGTGTATGTATGTCTGTGTGTCCTCACCTTTGTCCCAGCGCACGTTGTTGAGGGGTGAGCCGTCTGACCACTGCCAGCCCTGAGACGTGTCCAGCTGGTGTAGGCCGATCCACATCCTGTCTGGTCTGCTGTTATGGGCCACGTCCACTTCAGTCCACACAGAATAGAGACGAGACCAGATTAGACAAGCTACATCTAGCTACAAAGTAGATGACAGAATCTTCATTTTTACTGCCCTTGTGGGCATATATAATATCGGCAATTAGTCAATAAAAAAATAGCTGTTTTACCCCCTCTTAACAGTTAGTGAAATAGGTTCCCTATGTCTTATAATCTGTGATGATACTAGTGTAATAATGATGGATGGTATTGGCCAAGTATTTCCAAGTATTGTAGTCCCAAGTACTGTAGTCCCAATTACTTCGAAGTAAGTAGTATGTGCCAAGTGGGTCATGCAGTACATGATTCATGTTACTGTTCCTGTAATGCAGGTTTGGGATGTTTGTTTTGTATGAATGTGGCCATAGACAGCCACTATAGTGGAAGGCAGTCTTACAGATGGAGAAGGCTTGGTCCTCTGAGCTAGACACGCTGAGCAGGTCAGCTCCCTGGCTGCGACAAGAGTCCAGCGCTTCCTGCCATGTCACTGCGACCTGGGACACAAACTCATAACAGGGTCCCCCCTCAGGGCCATTGAACAGGGCCTTGCAGCCTTCCTCTGTGAGAGAGATCAGAGAGGGGATTCAGCATTGTGGTAGTATGTGTGTGTAGGGGGTTGTGCGCATATCCAGCAGTGCCGCTGAACACGTTGTTTTGCTACAGCATTTCTCAACTACCATCCAACAGACAAATGTATCGTTACATATTTCAGTAAAACTTATTGTTAAATATATGCCAAATAAAAACAGTGTCTGAACTCCACACATGTATTTCTAAACTAAGTTCCTCACAGAGGTTTGACATCGTCAGACACTGGAAAATACTTATATCACACCAAACATGCCAAAGTGAAGGATCGAAGGACTTTCTGGGTTCAGAGCAGTCTCGCCTAGCTAGACTGGAGCATTCAAATATTGTGGGAGTAAGCTGTCTGGTTCAAAAGACTAGGTTCAGAGCAGAGTTGGTGTCACGGACATCGTATTGAATAGACCAAAATGCAGCGGGAATGTGAGTGCTCATCTTCTTCTTTTATTAAAGAAAGAACGTGATACAAAAACACTTGAAACAAAAACAACGAGGAAAAACAGTCCTGTGAGGCACACAGCTAGCTACACACGGAACAACTACCCACAAAAACCCATGAAAAGACCCCACTACTAAATAGGACCTTAAATTAGAGACAACGAGGAACAGCTGCCTCCAATTGAAGGTCAACCCAATAAACTACACATAGAAATAGAAAGACTAGAACGAACATAGAAATATACTAACATAATACATTAACCACAAACCCCGAAACACATAAAACAACCACCCCCTGCCACGTCCTGACCAAACTACAATAACAAATAACCCCTTTACTGGTCAGGACGTGACAGTTGGGGTCAAGTCAATCGTAATTCCAGTCAATTACGGAAAATAATTTGCACTCCTATGGACATATTCCACATCCTTAATTCAACTGAGGGGAACTGAAATAGAATTGAGTCCAATCTTGATGCAAAGATCTTTCTACGTCCTTCTCTTAAAGGGAAACTCCACCAAGACAAGTAGACTACTTAGAGGAAAACCCCATCCAAAAACGATCTTTTGGTATTTGTTTCATTAGTCCGTTGTTGATATAATCCCAAAATGTTTTGTATGTCAGCAATCGGGCAACTGAATTTGATTGCTGTCAGAAAGTTACAACTGACAAATGAAACAAATACCAAAAGATAGTTTTCCTTTAAGTACTCTATTAGTACTAGTTCCAGTAATCATTATATGTGAAGGGAAACGGTACAAGAAGACTAGTAGTAGATTCATTCCAGAATCATGATTTATATCAATAATAAAAATAAGACAACTTGCCATGTTTTAGACAATATCCCATCTTTTTGTCAGCATCATAGTCGGAGGTTGTGGAACACCAGTATAGTTCAGATGATTGGTTGTCGGGGAGGCACTCGTGGTACCAGCTGCCGTTGTAGTGGAAGGGAAACTCACAAGGCTCCCCGGTCGACGTCCCATTGGTGGTGTGGACAACTATGGGTAGAGGAGAAAAATAATTAGAATGAATCCCATGGCACCCATTTCAAATGAGTTTATTAGGAATATCTGAGTTAGTATTCAATCTGGACACATCTAAAGATATGACCTCGCACAGTTTGACTGTCAACTCAACTGGATTTAGTATGTAGGACAGGTCTGTGTACAGGTCCTTAATGTAGGACCTGTACACAGAACACATTCATTGAATACAAAAGCTGCTACTTTCAATGGAGAGCCAGAGCTTAGATAATGTTAAACTGTATCATTAAGCCGAAGGCTACTTGCAAACAACTGGCATAAAGTGCCATAGATATGATTTAAAATGGAACCGGGTCAAGGGTATTTAATGTGACGTGCAGGGGGCATCAATTGGGTATGGCACAGTATGGCAGCCACCATACCCTAGTTCAACACCAACAATTTAAAATAGGCTTCTAAAATCATTCCAATGCGGATTAAAATGCAAATGCAGTTTAGCGATATTAGCGGGCTAGCTTTACAATCATGTGGACAGCTCTGGGGCAGGCTGTTTATTGGTACATGTTTTAGGACGCTGTCACGCTCTGACCTATGAGAGCTGTTTTTTCTCTGTATAGTAAGGTCAGGGTGTGATATGGGTGGGCAGTCTATGTTTGTTGTTTCTATGTTTAGTTCTTGTTTTTCTATTTCTATGTTGAGTTTTGGAATGATCTCCAATTAGAGGCAGCTGGTTCGTGTTGTTTCTAATTGGAGATCATACTTAAGTTGGGGTTTTTCTATGGTGTTTTGTGGGTAGTTGTTTTCCGTTTTGTGGTTGTTGCCTGACAGAACTGTTTGCTGTCGTTTTTGTTCCTTTGTAAAGTGTTTCATTAAATAATAATCATGAGCACTCAACACGCCGCGCCTTGATCCCCGATATAAGACTGCCGTTACAGACGCCTCGGAGCGGGAGGGAAGGCTGCAGTGAACAACGCAGCTTTTCTCTCAAAACAATGCAGAGGTGGAAGATGGCTGAAGATAGCTAGGTAGCTGCTGTTTGACTTGACAGGAAACTGAACTAGTGTTTTTATTCTCAGTGCTGAGCTAGTGTGTAGCAGTTAACATTCTACAAACACATGTCATACAGCAGTTAAGTCCCCTATCGACTGAGCCGAATAGAGCTACAGCAGCCAAGGTGATAAAGGCTGGAGTCAATTCAGCTGTTCTCCAAATTGCATTTTAGAGTTTAGAAATGCAGCAAATGAGCTTCAACTTGATAATAAATATCACTTTGCCCCTGTCACGTTGCATACCCTAAGTTTAGTTGAAATGACGGCCCTGTGCAAACATGATGTAGTTAAGTGAAAATGAAAGCAAGTGTGTTCATACAGGCCTTGCTGAGTCATATTAGCCATGTCAACAGTTACAAGGAAGACTGTGGTAATTCTGGTTGGAAAGATTCCCCTTCAATTCCAAACGGAACAAATGAAACATGTGACTGCCAAGCAGAGCTCTGTAAAGTGCACCTGACATTAGCATACAACAGACCATGCTAAATCTATTGTCTCCAAGTGATACAGGATGTTGTTCATAAAGATATCAATGTAAATGTCTAGGTACACTACTGTTCAAAAGTTTGGGGTCACTTAGAAATGTCCTTGTTTTTTAAAGAAAATAACATTTTTTTGTCCATTAAAATTACATCAAATTGATCAGAAATACAGTGTAGACATTGTTAATGTTGTAAATGACTATTGTAGCTGGAAATGGCAGATTTTTTATGGAATATCTACATAGGCGTACAGAGGCCCATTATCATCAACCATCACTCCTGTGTTCCAATGGCACGTTGTGTTAGGTAATCCAAGTTTAGCATTTTAAAAGGCTAATTGGTCATTAAAAAAACCTTTTGCAATTATTTTAGCACAGCTGAAAACTGTTTTCTGATTAAAGAAGCAATAAAACTTATTTTAGCCTTCTTTAGACTAGTTGAGTATCTGGAGCATCAGCATTTGTGGGTTCGATTACAGGCTCAAAATGGCCAGAAACAAAGAACTTTCTTCTGAAACTCGTCAGTCTATTCTTGTTCTGAGAAATGAAGGCTATTCCATGCGAGAAATTGCCAAGAAACTGAAGATCTCGTACAACGTTGTGTACTACTCCCTTCACAGAACAGCTGTCTCTAACCAGAATAGAAAGAGGAGTGGGAGGCCCCGGTGCACAACTGAGCAAGAGGACAAGTACATAAGAGTGTCTATTTTGAGAAACAGACGCCTCACAAGTCCTCAGCTGGCAGCTTCATTAAATAGTACCCACAAAACAGTCTTAACGTCAACAGTGAAGAGGCGACTACGGGATGCTGGCCTTCTAGGCAGAGTTGCAAAGAAAAAGCCATCTCTCAGACTGGCCAATAAAAAGAAAAGATTAAGATTGGCAAAAGAACACAGATACTGGACAGAGGAAGATTGGAAAAAGGTGTTATGGACAGAAGAATCTAAGTTTGAGGTGTTTGAATCACAAAGAAGAACATTCGTGAGACGCAGAAAAAATGAAAAGATGCCAGAGGAGTGCTTGTCGCCATCTGTCAAGCATGGTGGAGGCAATGTGATGGTCTGGGGGTGCTATGGTGGTGGTAAAGTGGGACATTTCTAAGTGTCCCCAAACTTTTGAAGGATCGTGAATATCTAAGTTCAGTGCATTCTTGTAAAATGTGGCTAGAGGTTTTATACATGTAATAAGCATAGATAGGCCTACATGAGATGGGATAAACTGTTTATTCTATTATGTCCTATTCTATTCCATTAGGAGAATAAGCCGCTCAGAGGACAGAAAATACTCACCGCGCATCGGCCGCTGGCAGATATTATCGGTCGACTCATCCTTCCTCCAGGCGTCTGAGGAGTCGCGCTTGGCACTGACCAGCCCGTCGGTCACCGTGAGGCCCATCTGGTACACCGTATAGATGGCCCCGTCCAGGCAGCGCCACAACAGCATGGTGGCCTGCATGGAGTCACAGCTGAACAGAGATAGGGCCTTGGTCTTCACCTCCAGACCCAAGCACTGGGACGTGCCCACGTGGAAGAGACGGTGGCCGGACCCCCACTTCCACTGGGACCCCCTGGAGCCGTCACACTCCCCCAGGGTCACGCTGAACCCAGACCCTGCAGATTTAGCCCCTGCTATCCCGGAAACTGCAGTCCCAGACGTGGACATAGCTACCAGGCACTTTCCTGTGCTCACATGCTGGATGGTGAAGGTGTCGTCACCTGGAAATGATCATGAACACACAGTTGAAGTCAGAAGTTTACATACACCTTAGACAAATACATTGAAACTCAGTTTTTCACAATTCCTGATATTTAATCTGAGTAAAAATTCCCTGTCTTAGGTCAGTTAGGATCACCACCTTATTTTAAGAATGTGAAATGTCAGAATAATAGTAGAGAGAATGATTTATTTCAGCGTTTATTTCTTTCATCAATTCCCAGTGGGTCAGAAGTTTACATACACTCAATTAGTATTTGGTAGCATTGCCTTTAAATTGTTTAACTTGGGTCAAACGTTTCGGTTAGCCTTCCACAAGCTTCCCAAAATAAGTTGGGTGAATTTTGGCCCAGTCCTCCTGACAGAGCTGGTGTAACTGAGTCAGGTTTGTAGGCCTCCTTGCTCGCACACACTTTTTCAGTTCTGCCCACACATTTTCTATAGGATTGAGGTCAGGACTTTGTGATGGCCACTCCAATACCTTGACTTTGTTGTCCTTAAGCCATTTTGCCACAACTTTGGAAGTATGCTTGGGGTCATTGTCCATTTTGAAGACCCATTTGCAACTAAGCTTTAACTTCCTGACTGACGTCTTGAGATGTTGCTTCAATATATGCACATAATTTTCCTCCCTCATGATGCCATATATTTTGTGAAGTGCACCAGACCCTCCTGCAGCAAAGCACCCCCACGACATGATGCGGCCACCCCCGTGCTTCACGGTTTGGATGGTGTTCTTCGGCTTGCAAGCTTCCCCCTTTTTCCTCCAAACATAACGATGGTCATTATGGCCAAACAGTTCTATTTTTGTTTCATCAGACCAGAGGACATTTCTCCAAAAAGTACGATCTTTGTCCTCATGTGCAGTTGCAAACTGTAGTCTGGCTTTTTTATGGCTGTTTTGGAGCAGTGGCTTCTTCCTTGCTGAGCGGCCTTTCAGGTTATGTCGATATAGGACTCGTTTTACTGTGGATATAGATACTGTACCTGTTTCCTCCAGCCTCTTCACAAAGTCCTTTGCTGTTGTTCTGGGATTGATTAGCACTTTTTGCACCAAAGTACGTTCATCTCTAGGAGACAGAACATGTCTCCTTCCTGAGCGGTTTGACGGCTGTGTGGTCCCATGATGTTTATACTTGCGAACGATTGTTTGTACAGATGAACGAGGTACATTCAAGTGTTTGGAAATTGCTCCCAAGGATGAACCAGACTTGTGGAGGTCTACAATTTATTTTCTGAGGTCTTGGCTGATTTATTTTGATTTTCCCATGATGTCAAGCAAAGAGGCACTGAGATTGAAGGTAGGCCTTGAAATACATCCACAGGTACACCTCCAATTGACTCAAATGATGTCAATTAGCCTATCAGAAGCTTCTAAAGCCATGACATCATGTTCTGGAATTTTCCAAGCTGTTCAAAGGCACAGTCAACTTAGTGTATGTAAACTTCCGACCCACTGGAATTGTGATACTGTGAATTATATGTGAAATAATCTGTCTGTAAGCAATTGTTGGAAAAATTACTTGTGTCATGCACAAACTAGATGTCCTAATCGACTTGCCAAAACTATAGTTTGTTAACCATCAATTTGTGGAGTGGTTGAAAAACGAGTTTTAATGACTCCAACCTAAGTGTATGTAAACTTCCGACTTCAACTGTAAGTAAATATAGTGATATTATAGTCATAATAAAGTGTTAGTAAATATAGTGACATCACTACAACAATATAAGTTCATTCAACACAATATTTTATTATGTTTACAATATATTTTGTATCACTATTCATTAGAATGTTTGGTTGATATCTATCTTGTCTAGAGGTCGACCGATTAATCAGAATGGCCGATTAATTAGGGCCGATTTCAAGTTTTCATTACAATCGGTAATCGCTATTTTTGGACACCGATTTGACGATTTCTTATTTTTTTGTATTTTACACTTTTATTTAACTAGGCAAGTCAGTTAAGAACACATTCTTATTTTCAATGATGGCCTAGGAACGGTGGGTTAACTGCCTTGTTCAGGGGCAGAACGACAGATTTTTACCTTGTCAGCTCGGGGATTCGTTTTTGCAACCTTCCGGTTACTAGTCCAACGCTCTAACCACCTGCCTTACATTGCACTCCACGAGGAGCCTGCGTGGCAAGCTGACTACCTGTTACGCGAGGGCAGCAAGAAGCCAAGGTAAGTTGCTAGCTAGCATTTAACTTATCTTATAAAAAACAATGAATCTTAACATAATCACTAGTTAACTACACATGGTTGATGATATTACTAGTTTATCTAGCGTGTCCTGCGTTGCATATAATCGATGCGGGTGATGATTTAACAAGCGCATTTGCGAAAAAAGCACTGTCGTTGAACCAATGTACCTAACCATAAACATCAATGCCTTTTTTAAAATCAATACACAAGTATATATTTTTAAACCTGCATATTTAGTTAATATTGCTGCTAACATGAATTTCTTATAACTAAGGAAATTGTCACTTCTCTTGCGTTCCGTGCAAGCAGTCAGGGTATATGCAGCAGTTTGGGCCGCCTGGCTCATTGCGAACTGTGTGAAGTTCATTTATTCCTAACAAAGGCCGTAATTAATTTGCCAGAATTGTACATAATTATGACATAACATTGAAGGTTGTACAATGTAACAGCAATATTTAGACTTAGGGATGCCATCCGTTAGATAAAATACGGAACGGTTACGTATTTCACTGAAAGAATAAACGTTTAGTTTCCGGATTCGACCATTTTAATCACCAAAGGCTCGTATTTCTGTGTGTTATTATGTTATAATTAAGTCTATGATTTGATAGAGCAGTCTGACTGAGCGATAGTAGACACCAGCAGGCTCGTAAGCATTCATTCAAAAAGCACTTTCGTGCGTTTGCCAGCAGCTCTTCGCAATGCTTCAAGCATTGTGCTGTTTATGACTTCAAGCCTATCAACTCCCAAGATTAGGCTGGTGTAACCGATGTGAAATGGCTAGCTAGTTAGTGGGGTGCATGCTAATAGCGTTTCAAACGTCACTCGCTCTGAGACTTGGAGTAGTTGTTCCCCTTGCTCTGCATGGGTAACGCTGCTTCGAGGGTGGCTGTTGTCGATGTGTTCCTGGTTCGAGCCCAGGTAGGAGCGAGGAGAGGGACGGAAGCTATACTGTTACACTGGCAATACTAAAGTGCCTGTAAGAACATGCAATAGTCAAAGGTATATGAAATACAAATCGTATAAACAGAAATAGTCCTATAATTCCTATAATAACTACAACCTAAAACTTCTTACCTGGGAATATTGAAGACTCATGTTAAAAGGAACCACCAACTTTCATATGTTCTCATATTCTGAGCAAGGAACTTAAACGTTAGCTTTCTTACATGGCACATATTGCACTTTTACTTTCTTCTCCAACACTTTGTTTTTGCATTATTTAAACCAAATTGAACATGTTTCATTATTTATTTGAGGCTAAATAGATTTTATTGATGTATTATATTAAGTTAAAATAAGTGTTCATTCAGTATTGTTGTAATTGTCATTATTACAAATACATGTTAAAAAATCCGCCGATTAATCGGTATCGGCGTTGAAAAATCATAATCGGTCGACCTCTAGTCTTAATATAAGTTTAGCTGTGTCACGGTTGTTTGAAGGAGCGGACCAAGATGCAGCGTTTGTGTAGTTCCACATATTTTATTTAATCCGTGAAACGTAATGCAATAACAAAATAAACTTAAGGACAAAACAACAAACCGTGACGCAGGAGGAACAAACACACTCACAAAATATAATCACCCACAAAACACAAGTGGGACAAACAACAACTTAAATATGGCCTCCAATTAGAGACAACTACAACCGGCTGCCTCTAATTGGAGGTCATGCCAAACAAAACCCAACCTAGAAATACAAAACTAGAAACTAAACATAGAAATACAAAAATGTACAAACACCCCCCTGTCACGCCCTGACCTACTGAAAATAACAACTTACTATGGTCAGGACGGGACAAGCTGCTGGTTATCGTTGCCTAAATAGTTCAGCTTGTCGTGGAGGCAGGGGACCAGACGAAATTTCAAGGCAATCAACAACAGTTAGATAAGCTAAAAAAATTATCTAGAAACGCCAGGGGTCTATTGGGCCTGTGCTTATCATGGTCTCCAACATTGATTGCTGATAATATTCTCAGTCAGCAGGCCAATTGCTTTTATCCTCCATCATGTGGCAGACTTAAATCCATGAAACATTCTACCAACAATACAGAACTGTTTTATCATTTCCAAATCTGGACTAAAGAATTGAATTGAATTAGAGGCCAATTAAATACAACTGGGTGTGATGTTTCACTCTGAACTGGGTGTGATGTTTCACTCTGAAACACTTTTGGTGAGCCTTTATTTTCAACAATTAGATACAGTATAAAATCTGCAAATGTGAACGTGCATGTGAACGTGCATGTGTAATAAGGAAGACCACATAAGGAACTATTAAACAGAAAACAACATCAAATTAAATTGTTTAATTCTCCATAATGTATTGACCTGATTTACTGGACAAAGCAGGAAGAGAAACTCAACTGACAGTTACTGCCGTAAATATAAAACCATAAACGATATCACGTGTACTGTGTAATTGGTTAGCAGTTGAACTCAGAAACATGACAGACTGCATCTCTGAGTTGAACATATTCAGCCTATGATGAGTATGAGATTAGATATTTATAACTGGCACAGCAACACTCTGTAGGTCTAATTTAGGCGGCCTACGCTCATTAAAGAGAGGCTAACGTGGAGAGAGAGAGAACAGTACTTGATCATGGGGATATGATCATGCAAACTGTTTTTACAGATACACCAACAACGACCACATTCTGCAACATTTGGATCACTTCAACTGCGTGCAACCTTGCAGCAATGACTTTGCAACATTGTCCCAACAGACTCAATAGGGCTGCACATTCTGAACGCGAGAGGGGTTTCAAGACGTCATTATTTTAATCCTGATGGATATACTTTATAAGATGGTCATTACGCATTTCGAAAGCAGATGAGGAATTTGATGGGCCATAAACGCAAATAAACCAAAGTCCACATATGGCTTAAAAAAAACAAGTTGATTATACGGCAAGCGTACGTTACTTTCTGCTTTTGAAATTGAACAAAGGGGCTTGACGTCCCATTATTGAGCCTAACCCCCCCCCCATTCAAAACAATAATAGGTTACCACCGACTCTCCAAGTAGCTGTTGAGTCTATGGAAACGCGATAATCTTTCAACGAATTTATCCAGTTATGGGGCGGGCATGCCTAGGGATGACAATGGAAAGCACCTTACTTACCGGAATATGTAGTTGACGCGCAACTTCCAAAACAAATAGTTTTATCCCAAAAGAATAAGAAAAAACATAGGTAAACTGTTGCTTGAAGTGTCATTTTATCCATGGTTATAATACCACGGATTCTCTATTCGGATTCATACGTCTCCAGTAGCCAGCCTACAGTTTGCGCATACCCAATTCTGCGTTCCAAAGTAGCACGAGCCTACTTCACAATTGTTGACTGACAGCTGGTTGACTAACCTCTATTCCCCTTCCTAGGCTGTTACGGTTTTCTGCGTGTTGCCAGTCGACTACGCATCACAGACCACTCCCAGTCCGCGAACTGAAAGTGACAACTTTATTGATGTTATTTTTCAACATAATACACCATTCACAGTACATATGTATTATGCTGCGTCAACGACAAAAGACACTGATAAATCAATAAAAGTATGTTGACGCTGCGTCTCTAACTATCGTAAGCCACTGTCAATTCTCTCAAAGACAAGCAAATAAGAACAGCAGTGAAACATCATGCAATGAATCATCTCAACCATGAAGCCTGCATTCTCAGCCAACAGTCAGGCCAGCCTGTAGAGGCCATTGCCAGACAAAGGATTTCTCCCCAATGGCACCATATTCCCTATATAGTGCAGTACTTTTGACCAGAGCCCTATGGGTCCTCTTCAAAAGTAGTGCACTAAATAGGGAATAGGATGCCATTTGGAACATAAAGAGAGAGAGAGAGATCCAGAGTCCATCCTACTCAGTCTCCTTCCTCCACATGATATCACCCCTGCCCTAGTCCCACACCACAAAGCATCTCAATGCAAATTACTCATTTCAAAGTAAATATGGTAGAAATAAACAGGATAAAGACAATATTACCACCACGATACCACCCCCACAGTGCACTGCAGAGCATCTCAATGCAGATGACTCGTTTCAAAGCAGACGCGGTATAGCAAGACACAATTCAGACACAACTTGGATACAGCTTCATTTTATTTACACTGAAGGCACAGAGCATTTGTTCTGAACATTATCAATAAAAAACAACAAGAGACAGTAAACATTTTCAAGCATCCGTGACATCCTCTTGCATGTATTTCTTTCCACACAACAGAAACAAATACATCAACATATTTCATATCTAATAACTCTGTGTACCCAATATACAACAACTACAACTGGTAACACAGCAAAGACTGTACCTCATAACAAACACACACACATACGTCTGCTTAGAATACTGGATTATTTCTCAAAGAGCGACCATTTACATAACAGTACTTTGTTACATCATTTTTGTTTCATCAATAAAAGCTTCTTTACTCCTACATTTTGACAGATGTGTGGACCAAATGAACAAAATGGAAGTGAATGACAAATATTTTTCTCCCAATGATAAATAATAAAACATAAATAAATGCCTGCATTTTTCTCTTAATTTTTTCTTCACTTCCTCTTATGAATATCATGTATGTACTTATAAACTACTTTAAAAAAATACTGTGAGGGTGTGAGTGTGTCTTCTGTGTGTAGGGAAATACGCAATAAACAACAAAAAATGATAAACTAAAACATCATCTTTCTGTGTTGTATTGATGGAGTTTGGTGCAATAAAGTGGTAACAAAGAAACACTGTACTTTAATGACACGTTAGATAAAAAAAAAACATAACTTGGAATTGATTTGGGGTCTTATTTCTGTTCACGAATAAAATACATAGAAGATGACTTCAGAATCTATTGCAAAAGCATGACTTTGTCTTTGCTGTATAGAACAACTGAATCACGGCCATTGTTATCTTAAACAAGAAAACTGTTTTGGTCCTGTACAAGGCATTACAGAAAACTAGTCTTCACTGCGTGAAAGACTTGTACTCACAAATATAGTGGGTACCAGCATTAGTGGAAGCAGTTGGCATTGTACCATAATAACAAAACAACCTTACAGTGCAAATAATATCTATCCATTTTCAAATGCCTACATTAGAATGTCAAAGTACTTGGAATAACAGCTCTAGTCCTTTATAGACAAAACTTACTTCACACGAAGATGCACGCCCTCACTCTCAGCCACACGATTGGTCCCTGATTCATCAACTACTTGTATAAGGCACGGGAGGTTGGTGGCACCTTAACTGGGGAGAACGCGCTCGTGATAATGACTGGAGTTGAATGGAATCAAATACATCAAACACACGGTTTCCAGACGTCTGATGCCATTCCATTTGCTCCGTTCCAGCCATTATTATGAGCTGTCCTCCCCTCAGCAGCCTCCTGTGGATTAAAGTGGATAAAGCTAATTGGGCTCTGACATCCTTCTCTAAGTTCCCTTGATGTGGTCCATGTCAGACCCACACAGAGACATACCATTCTTCACAGTCATACAGAGTTCGGCCCATTCCCATGCTTTACCCAACTTTAGAGAACATCACCATTTTGCTGTCTCCAATAAGTCCTACAGTGCATCTGGAAAAGGCACCTTATTCCCTATATAGTGCGCTACTTTTGACCAAAGCAGTGCACTTAATAGGGTAAAGAGTGCCATTTTGGACACAGCCCTATTCTCCAGAGTGAGCTTCCAGGTCTGCGATGAGAACGTTTCCATCGGAGTCTGTGGCCTGGGAACTAGTATGTCTGTAGTACGCGTTTCCCAGGGACGGCAGTCTGCGGAAGCGCGTCATGTTCCTCTTATAGACGAGCCAGAGCACCGCCACCAGCACGGCGAAGATCAGCATGGCCACCAGGACCGCGGCTGGGACGACACTGTGGTGCAACCCTGGAAGAGACACAGAGGGGTGAGTTTACTGGACATGGAAGGCTCTGTTAGTCATGGTAGAGGCTGGTCCCAAGATACCTTGAGTTGCCAAATTATTAGAATGTGCATGAGAAAAACAGCATAAGTGTTAATAGCCTCAATTAAACACCTACCATTTAGTGGCTCCACTTCTACCTCAGGGATCGTATCTGCAAAGAAGACGATCTGTTTAACTTGACTGATCTATAGAATACATACATGTACACTGTACAAACGCATAACACAAAGCTTTGTCATAATGGCAGTTGGAGGCTAGTGAGAGGCTGCGTATACACAGGCAGCCCAATTCTGATATTTATTTCATTTATTGGCAAAAATATCTGATTTGATTGGTCAAAAGTAAAATTAGTGGCAAAAGATCAGATTTGGGCTGCCTGTGTAAATGCAGCCAAAATGTCTCTACTCTACCCAAGTTAGTTTTGCAGACAAAGCCCAGTCTGTCAGTGCACTGAGAGAGGAGCCACATCCCATCAGACACCCTGGTGGACACACAGGTGTCTGCCGCCAGCAGGCTGGGGTCTGGGGCCTTGACGTTCCAGTTGGAGTAGTCCATAGGAGAACCATCGAACCATGCCATGGAGCCCGCTAAATTGGACCGGACAAACAGATAACATGTTTAATAAAGAAGTTGTGAATTGGTCCATTCGACCCCTCTCCTTCCACCCTTCAACTCTGCACCAAGTCATTAGTGTTTTTCCCCCCACAGTGCTTCTATCAACTCACCAGGTAAAACACTAAGTCAATAAATAGTATCAAAATACCACTTGAAAAATGTGAAATTCATTATGTTTCTAACCCTGTTAAGCTTTGTCTAATCCCAGTTCTGTCCGTAGCACTTACATTGTCTGTCTTTTGCCAGCTGTTGGTTTATATTGTACGCCAAACCAGAAAGACTGCTTATTTTGATGAAAAGAGAGGAAACTTGGGGAAGCATGTGCTTACCGTCAGTGTTGAAGAACATCCCCAGCCAGACGGTTTGATGTGGGAAGCCATACGACCACAGCTGCTCCAGAACGAACCTGTTTTCCGTCTCTGTCTGTATGGTCAGGACCTCTGACGTGTTCGCTGGAAGAGGTAAAACCCCACCAAACCTTCATTATTACATGTGTATTACTGAGCATGAAGAAGGCAGTTCTCTGTGAATGTTTTGCACCCTCAGATCTATAGCTACAGTACAGTATTAGCTACTAGAATGGAGGTAATACATGGATCCCATAGGGGGAGCTCTCACCAAACATAACATTTTGGACAATTACAACAGGGAGTCATCACAAGGAAACGCCCATAGAGAGAGATCCATTAAATCCTTGATCCATCCTAGCATGAGACCGACTGTAATTGACTCCACGGTGTACTGGAGACTTACCACAGTAGGATGAAGTTGCCGAATGAAGGACAATTTTGCAATTTCCCCTTATGGGTTAAGGTTAGAATTTGGGCAGGGGAACCTGATCCTAAATCTGTGCTTGAGGGCAACATCTGCCCGAGAGTTCCTGTACCTTTGTGTTTGCAGTGCTCTCTGGCCTCCTCCAGGGTCAGTCTCTGGACCACGGGCTCAAAGTTGTAGCAGCTGGCGCCAAACCTCAACCACGTCAACGGACACACAACCTCATAGCTGGTGAACGCATTACTCTCTACGGGAGAACATTTAGAAAAGCGGTATTGTGCATTTGAAACTCTTGAGGAGGGACTAACAGCACAGGAAGCTTTAGTAGCCACTGTTTTATAATTTACTAGGACCCAGCCTATACTCACTAGGCGGCGGGACATGGCACAGGGCTCCCTGGAGCGGCGTCTCACAGTCAGCCCTCCTCCAGCCCCCAGTGACGTCCATGTACACACAGTCCCCCAGGATGAAATCCTCATCATCGACCGCATCCCAGTGAGTGAAGACTGTGTCACTACCATCAGACCACTGGTAGTTGATCCCATCCTGTAGGCCGTACAGTCACAGGCAGGGAGGAGGTGACACACACTCTTAGGGTGAGCCTACGTTGCTAAGGCGGGTTGCTAAGGGAGAGGACGGAGTTGTAGATCACGTCATGCAACGGGGCAGAAAGAGTAGAGGGCAGCAGGTGATGTTAAAAGGTTCGGCTTGAGGGAAGTGTGGTGTTTATATACCAATGTGTCTGGCATTGTGTAGAGCGCTGTGAATCAATTCTCTCCTTTCCTGTCCTCATTCCATATTTCACGAGTAAGACATTCCTTGAGTCTATGGGATTCTTGGATCCACATGTTGTGAGTGGCTCAGAATTCCTCCCAGCCGGCCCGGCGGTTGAGAAAAACTACTCCCATACTGTGTTGAGTGAAGCACAGAAATGCGCCCCAAATGGCACCCTATTCCCTACATAGTGCACTACATTTGACCAGAGCCCTATCGGTCTTGGACAAAAGTTGTGCACTATAAAGTGAATAGGGTGTCATTTGGGATGCACACATAGTTATGCATGGGCTGTGGGCCAGGAGGAAAGCTCTGGACAACTGCAGTAACGGGATAAGTTACAGTGTGACAAATATCTCTGTTTGTCACAGGATATCAGCCATAAGACATATATTGGTACATAAACACCAAACATACAGCGCATTCAGAAAGTATACAGACTCCTTGACTTTTTCCACATTTTGTTATGTTACAGCCTTATTCTAAAGTTGATTAAATAGTTTTTTCCCCCTCATCAATCTACACACAATAAAAAATGGAAATGTCACATTTACATAAGCATTCAGACCCTTTACTCAGTACTTTGGTGAAGCACCTCTGGCAGCGATTACAAGCTCAAGTCTTCTTGGGAATGATGCTACATGGTTGGCGCACCAGTATTTGGGGAGTTTCTCCCATTCTTCTCTGCAGATCTTATCAAGCTCTGTCAGGTTGGCTGCACAGGTATTTTCAGGTCATTCCAGAGATGTTCAATCGGGTCCGGGCTTTGGCTGGGTCACTCAAGGACATTCAGAGACTTGTCCCGAAGCCTGTTTTGGCTGTGTGCTTAGGGTCGTTGTCCTGTTGGAAGGTGAACCTTCGCCCCACTCTGAAGTCCTGAGCGCTCTGGAGCAGGTTTTCTTTAAAGATCGCTCTGTACTTTGCTCAATTCATCTTTCCCTCAATCCTGACTAGTCTCCCAGTCCCTGCTGCTGAAAAACATCCCCACAGCACGATGCTGCCACCACCATGCTTCACCGTAGGGATGGTGCCAGGTTTCCTGCAGATGTGACGCTTGCCATTCAGGCCAAAGAGTTCAATCTTGGCTTCATCAGACCAGAGAATTTAGTTTCTCATGGTCTGAGAGTCCTTTAGGTGCCTTTTGGCAAACTCCAAGTCATGTGCCTTTTACTAAGTAGTGGCTTCCGTCTAGCCACTCTACCATAAAGGCCTAATTGGTGCAGTGCTGAAGAGATGGTTGTCCTTCCAGAAGGTTCTCCCATCTCCACAGAGGAACTCTGGAGCTCTGTGAGAGTGACCATAAGGTTATTGGTCACCCCCCTGACCAAGGCCCTTCTCCCTCGATTGCTCAGTTTGGCCGGACGCCCAGCTGTAGGAAGAGTCTTGGTGGTTCCAAACTTCTTCCATTTAAGAATGATGGAGGCCACTGTGTTCTTGGGGACCTTCAATGCTGCAGACATTTTTTGGCGCCCTTCCTCAGATCTGTGCCTCAACACAATTCCTTCTACCTCATGGCTTGATTTCTGCTCTGACATGCACTGTCAACTGTGGGACCTTATAGAGACAGGTGTGTGCCTTTCCAAATTATGTCAAATCAATTGAATTTACCACAGGTGGACTCCAATCAAGTTGTAGAAACATCTCAAGGATGATCAATGGAAACAGGATGCACCTGAACTCAATTTTGAGTCTCATAACAAAGGGTCTGAATGCTTATGTAAATACGGTATTTCTGTTTTTTATTTTTAATAAATGTGAGAAAAAAATCTAAAAAGCTGTTTTTGCTTTGCCATTATGGGGTATTGTGTGTAGATTGATGAGGAAAAATTATTGAATCCATTTTAGAATAAGACTGTAGCATAACAAATTGTGGAAAAAGGGAAGGGGTCTGAATACTTTCCGAAGGCACTGTATTCATATAAGAGTTGTAGAAATGTGAATGCGTGTATGTGAATAGAAAGTGCCCAAAATGGGACTTAGTAGGCCTACTTTTGATTTGAGGAGATCAGATACATTTGGTTATGATATGGTGCGAACATGCTGTGAACAGTCGCCAAGATGAAATCCCCATGCTTTGAAAGAAAGACATGGACTGGAGAGAGAGAGAGCGACAACATCAGAGTAAACAGACTGTCAGATGCACGTGGTCTCCAAGCATTTCTGTACTTACAACATTACTTCATTGTGGCCATGCTGTTTATAAAAGACCTCTAGCTAGTGCTCTTAGCTGTTTCCTTGCCGTGACGTAAATCTACTACACACACACTCCTAACATCATCAAAGGTCAATTCATGCCACAGACCAACTTCGACATGCTTGTTAACGAGCGTTATCTTCACACGCACACGCACACACACACACACAGCCTAGGCAGGTAGCAGTACTCAGCGGAATAGTATAATACATACGTCTTGACTATACAGTCCAATCCAGTGGGGGAATGCCAATCTATTGACAAGGACAGTAAGGAAAGCCTGGTGGAAGGGGTCGGTAACGCTCACCAGCTCAGACTCAGACTCTAAGCACATATGCAGCGCCTCGTACCAGCTCATGTTGCCACGGACAACCCTGTATCTGCGGTTCTTGTACTCAATATTGTCAGGGAGAGGGTGGAGGTAGGAGTGGGATGGGGGTTTAGCTGCGTCTGTTGCAGGGAACGAGAGAAGGGGAGAGGAAACGGTAAGAGAGATTGTTCCATGAGGAAGCAAGGGCGTCGATTTGTCACGAAATCAACAGAAACACTCATTTCAATGTTCAACCATTTCTGAAGGATTTCTCTCAGCGAGCTGACTCAACGGGGTGACATTTTGAGAGCACAAAACAGGAAGCTCTAACAGTTTCATTAATGATGTAATACAGACATGATTGGTAATATCTCAGCTCTGTGCTCTGAAAATAGGCCCCAATGTGTCTGAAGGAGGGTGAGTGCGTGACACAGAATGCATGAGGACAGAGGGGAGTCCTACCTTGGGGTTTCTGACAGACAAAGCCATATCCACTTTCTGTGCACTTCTCGTCAAACCACTTCCCTGTCAGGTGGAAGTTGTGGCTGTTGGAGAGCACCGTGCACAGAGGATCGTCCCCGCCCAGGGGCCCGCTCAGCCACTCGTCCTGCAGAGGAGGGGCGCCCACACACACATGCACGCATACACACACAGAAAGGTACACAGACACACACACGCACCCCCCCCCCCCCAATCAATACACTATACAGAGAACATCACCAAAGCACTAAGACAATATTTGATGTTTCATTTAACCTCAAATCTCCGTTGAGAAGGTCTTACCGTCAGAGGGTTCTTGGGTTCTACAGGAGACCAGTTGGTGTAGCTGACAGGTTTCCCATTGGTCCATTTCATGGTGTCCTCATCCCGTAGACCAATCCAAACGCCCACTGTCCTGCCCTGGAGCAGCATGGTGATGTACGCTTGCTCGATCTCGTCTTCGATGGCGACCAGCGTGCCTTGGAAAGAGGAGCAGATAGACTGGGAATCTCTCCAGCTCTTCCCCTCCTCAGAACTGTTGGGAAGGTGCAGCAGGAAACACTGCCAGAAGACACACAAAACACAGGACAGAAATCTAGCAAGGTTTTGGTATAGTTCCACCAACTAGATTTTTCCTTGTACGGTGTGATAGAAAAATTCCGTATTTAACGTATCTATTTGATATTAATGGTTAAAAATGAATATTTAACTAATAGTAAGACATTTCTGTCCTACTATTGTCTGTGTTTTAATGGTCTCCACTCTAGTTCCCTGCAGATAATCTGGGCGTATGGTCACCAGAGATGGCTTGAGCTGACAAATGAGTTAAAGACTGCATTACATAGACAAGAACGTGTTTTACTAGAGATAGCTTAGGAGTAGAACAATCCCTCATTGTCTCAAAATCATTCTTGCATCTGGGAAACTAAGTCAGGGTGGGGTTAAGACAACAACCCACGTGCAGATAGCGACAGGACGAAGCCAGGGGCTTATGATGCTCCTTGGTCTGCACGAGGAGGGTTGAACCAACCATGACGGACCATTGTCAGTGTCAGCTATATATAGTACTCTGCATTTGTGTTAAGGTTAGGTTACTCGGTCCAACACTCAAGGGTGGGGGGGGTCGACCAGCCTCCTTATTGCAATAATTAATCGATATTAAATAAAGATGATTATTTTAAGGAATGACCAAGTCTCTCTCAGTACTGAATCTCCATGACAACGGAGAGATGGACAAGAGAAACTCAAATCAAATCAAATGTTATTGGTCACAAGCGCCGAATACAACAGGTGTAAACTTACCTACGAGCCCTTTCCCAACAATTCAGCGTTAAAAAGTAAGACAAATATTTGCTAAATAAAAAAGGAAATAGTAACACAATAAAAACAATAACGAGGCCATATACAAGGAGTACCAGTACTGAGTCACTGTGCAGGAGTACGAGGGAGTTGAGGTGATTGAGGTAATATGTACATGTAGGTTGGGGTAAAAGTGACTAGGCAATCAGGATATAAAATAATGGGCACTAAACTATACAAACTTCCATTCAAGCCCATGCAGAGGCTTTGAAATGAATAAAAGGATGCGAGATGAGGTGAACCTTGTGTCCGAAGTAGAGCCATCTCTCTGGACAGCCTCCGAGGTAGTGAGGCTCTCTGGGAGTCTCCACCACGGACACGGTCCGGCGCTTACATACGTGAGCATGGAGACTGCCACACTCACCCACCGACCACTGACCTGTTGGCCACAACACGTCAAAGAGAAGTCAGTCGTGGTGTGTGTGTGTGTGTGTGTGTGTGTGTGTGTGTGTGTGCCTGTGTTCTCACCTGAGATAGAGGACATGGTCACACACTGTTTCTGTTTCACTGGGGCATCATGGGAGCTTCCTTCTGCCCAATTCTGATAATCCACAGCGGACTCATCACTCCAACTGCACACACACACACACACACACACACACAGACACACACACACAAACACACAAACAAACACACACTCCTATTACACCCCCTCACACTAAAGAAACAGCATAATTCATTGAGTGTGAGGTAAAATACAGCATTCCATAAACAAACAAATAAAACACTTACCTGAACTCTTCCCTCACGAGGTCCGTGGACAGCCCTATCCACCAGTCAGTCGACCCCAATGAGAGCTGAGAGAACCAAGAGAAGAAATGGGGAATGCTTAGCTCACTCATTCAAGGCCTTTTACCATCCTCGCTCCAGTGAAGGATCAGCCCTTCAGCCTCTTTCATGCCACGAGAGCCCGTTCAACCCCTCTCCTCGGCCTTGGCCCCCAGCCTCTGCTGTTTTATCCACAGCTCTGTCCTTTTTACCGCCTTCAAAAGCCTCTCCACCAGAGGGCCATTCAGTCTGATCAAAGACACTGGGTTGTAGTGAAACAAGGCCCTTTATTTTGTTCCTGTATGAGGGGGCACGAATGTGCGAACGTGTCGGCGTGTGTGTTTGTACGTGTGTGTAAGAGAGAGAGCGAGGGAGGGCACTTGTGTGTGAACTGTGAATGTACGGCCGCGTGTGGGAATGAGGGCGTTCGCGTGTGAACGTGCCGGCTCGTGTGTGTGTGTGTAAGTGTGTGCATGACTGTGTCGGCATGTGTGTGTGCGTGTGTGTGTGTGTCTGACTGTGTGCGTTAGCGCGTGTGTCGGCCCGTGTGTTAGTGTGTGTGTGTGTGTGTACAGACCTTCCCCATGCGCTCTCTGATGAATCGGAGCTCCTCTTTAGAGTGGACAGACAGCAAGTGGGCGCCCATCATCATACAGGCCAGGTTAACATCCTCCCAGGGAAAAGGCTGCTTGGCCAGCAGATACTCTGCTCCTCTGTAGAACACCCAGGGCTCGTTCTCTACAGGACAGAGGAAGGTTACACAGTCCCTCTCAGAGTTACAACTGCAATTGATAGCACAAATAAGCATATAAATAAATGAAAAACAACTCAATAAAAAAACGTCAAAAATGTTAAATATAACAAAATACATAAAAAATGAATAAATTTACTTACGGTCATTATACCAGTATGGTTTGTTCAGCTCCATACCTACGAGACAAATAAGACAGATATTCTTAGC